>NW_021835055.1:40000-43727 GCF_006345805.1 Octopus sinensis | reverse complement strand
AATAATAATAATAAAATTAATAATAATAATAATAATAATAATAATAATAATAATATAATAATAATAATAGTAATAGGGCTTTCAAATTTTGGCACAACGCCAGCTGTCTTGAGGAAGGTTGTAAGTTGAATACTTCGACCCCAGTGCTCGACTGGTAGCTATTTAATCGATACCGAAAGGATAAAAGGCAAAACCGACAGTGACGGAATTTGAGCTGAGAGCGTAAAGACGAAATGCCGCATGCATTTCTGTCCGATGCGCTAACGATTCTGTCAGCTCACCGCCATTTAAAAAATTTTTTCCTAAAGGAGAAAATACGAAGTCCACCTTGGCTGAATTTGAATTCATAATAAGGCAGAAAAAGTGCCGCTGATCATTTCCTCCTGCGCGATAAACATTCTGTCAGCTCAGTGTTATAATAATATCATAATAATAATGCTTTTTTTATTACAGGAACAAGGACCGTAATTTTGGGAGATGGGGTTAGTTCGATTACATCAATACCAGTGCTCAACTAGTACCTATTTTGTAGTGAACAGCTGACACTGCAGTACATCTCCAGCGTTAGAAGCTGTGCAAAGGCAATGTAATAATAATAATAATATAATAATAATAATAATAATAATAATAATAATAATAATAATAATAATAATAATGTAATAATAATAATAATAATAATAATTCACAATAACATTATTATGATGATGATGATATAATCGTAATAATAATAATATAATAATAATATAATAATAATATAATAACTACTAAAGAGAACAGCTATAAGCGGACATAATAAGAAATAATGGCGATAACTATAATAATAACATAATAATGACAACAACAATAATAAATAATAATAATGACAGCAACAATAATAATAATAATGGTTTCAAATTTTAGCATAAGGTCAGCAATTTTGGGATGGAGGCTAACTCGACTACATCGACCCCAGTGCGTAACTGGTGCTTATTTTATCGACCCTGAAAGATGAAAGGCAAAGTCGATCTCGTTAGAATTTGGACTCAGAGCACGTAGACAGATAAAATGCCGCTAAGCAGTTTGCCCGGCGTACTAGCGATTGTACCTGCGCACCGCCTTCCATCAACTCATAACTCCAAAGCAATCTTCTAAATAATTTACCTGTCTCTGCATCAAACCGATGAATATATATATATATATATATATACATAGCCGAAACTGACGTCAGTCTTAAGAATTCACGATCGGCATTTTTCGGATCAGACGATTCAGAGACCTGTTAATGTATGTTTTTATCTATGTGTGTTAACTACAGCATTAGTTTCGGCTATTTCCATTACTTCATCAGTAAACCCGTTTTATTCTTCGACATATATATATATATAGAATGTGTTGAATTGAAACTTGCAAGACAAGAGGGAGATTCAATGTATATAAAATGGTGCTATTGACAGCAGTTTAGGGCTGTTACTGTGAAATAGGTAGGGCAGTTTTCATCTTGTGTAAACACTTGTCATCGAAGAAGGTAACCAGGTTATGCTAATGCATTATGTTCGTACACAGCTTGGGCATCTGTCTTCATCCTTCTCCTGAACCTGAATTAATTGTATCTGTCTCTGTCACTGTCTTTCTCTCCCTCATTCTCTCCTTCTCTTGTGTGTGTATATATATATATATATATATATGGTTTATATATATATATATATATAATATATATATATATATTAATATATACACAAATTAATGTAAACAGCAGGCTACAATGTTTCACCAAAAAAGAGAATTATAAATATATAAGTGTATATTAGATAGATAGACAGACAGACAGATAGATAGATAGATACATACATACATACATACATACATACATACCTATAAATATATATGAATATACAACAGATATAAATGCACATAAACACACACACACACACATATATAAATACATACATATATATATATAAATATATATATATATGTACATATACGTATATATATATATGATGTGTGTGTGTATGTGTGTATGTAAGTGTGCGTATATATATATATATATATATATAATACATACATAGAAGGGAAATACGATATCTGCCAGGATATCATATTCCTCCTATTATTATACTTACACACACTCACACACACACATATACATACAGATATACACATATATATAATATATATATTTATTTATTTATTTATTTATATACATATACATTTAGACATACGCATACACACACACGCACGCACGCACTCACACACAACACCACACACAACACACACACACCACACACATATATATATATATATATATATATATATATATATACGGATATATGAGTGAGAAATTTAATTTAATAAAATCAATAGATTTCACCTAGTATATTTCGGAGTGAAAAGGACCATATTCGGTAAATAAACTTATATAATTATACAATAAGGGTTTGCAACTTGTTGCAAACACAGAGGGGACAAACAAGTGACAGACAACGGATTAAGTTGATTATATCGACCCCAGTGCGAAACTGGTACTATTTAATCGACCCCGAAGGGATAAAGGCAAAGTCGACCTCGGCGGAATTGAACTCAAGAACGTAACGCCAGACGAAATACCTATTTCTTTATTACCCACAAGGGGCTAAACACAGAGGGGACAAACAAGGACAGACATAGGTATTAAGTCGATTACATCGACCCCAGTGCGTAACTGGTACTAATTTATCGACCCCAAAGGATGAAAGGCCAAGTCGACCTCGGCGGAATTTGAACTCAGAACGTAACGCCAGACGAATACCTATTCTTTATTACCCACAAGGGGCTAACACAGAGGGGACAAACAAGGACAGACATAGGTATTAAGTCGATTACATCGACCCCAGTGCGTAACTGGTACTTAATTTATCGACCCCGAAAGGATGAAAGGCAAAGTCGACCTCGGCGGAATTTGAACTCAGAACGTAACGCCAGACGAAATACCTATTTCTTTATTACCCACAAGGGGCTAAACACAGAGGGGACAAACAAGGACAGACATAGGTATTAAGTCGATTACATCGACCCCAGTGCGTAACTGGTACTTAATTTATCGACCCCGAAAGGATGAAAGGCAAAGTCGACCTCGGCGGAATTTGAACTCAGAACGTAACGCCAGACGAAATACCGCTAAGCATTTCGCCCGGCGTGCTAACGTTTCTGCCAGCTCGCCGCCTTTAGACATTAATGTTCCTAGTTCTACTCTCACCTGGGGTAGTAGCACTTGTCAAGGTTCCAACTACGTTTTAATTGGCATGTTATGATATACAAAACTTCACTGCTCTGGGATGCCTTGGGAAATACTTCTCAGTTGTTTGACTTTAACCAGTTGACCATGTCCCTTAGTGGCTGACGATATGTGCATCTCTGATCACGAGCAGAAGTAGTGGGGGAGCATCATAGCCATGTGTTGAGAGGGATTCTTTGGGGTCTGAATAATTCACCTCTGGAAACATAGGTATTTTGTTCAATATCCTTAAACAACCCTTATTCAGGGACCTTTTGAGCGGAATGGGTTACTCGACCAGAAGAAAAAATTCTAACTGGGCCCCACCTGCAAGGTCATGTGCTGTTTATCTCCATGCCAAATACAACTTTAATCTTTAAGCCCTCCAACGCCGTTGACTGTTCACCAATACATCAAGAAATTTCTAACAAAAAAGGGTATAAAAGATCGTCAAAGTTAGCCCGAACACCCTATATGTGTCTTGCACTGTTCAAA
>NW_021835055.1:32500-35000 GCF_006345805.1 Octopus sinensis | reverse complement strand
CTGCGATGGGCAAAATGCTTTTCGGCATTTATCTGTCTTTACGTTCTGAGTTCAAATTCCGCTGAGGTCGACTTTGCCTTTCATCATTTTGGGGTCCAATAATTAAGTACCAGTGAAACACTGGGATCGATGTGACCGACGAGCCTCTGCACCCAAAATTGTATGTATGTATGTGTGTGTATATGTTTGTGAGACACTGTGTTTCTCCCCCCCCCCACCAACATCGCTTGACAACCGATGCTGGTGTGTTTACGTCCTCGTAACTTAGCGGTTCGGCAAAAGGTATATTGCTTGTGTGTCTGTTTTTGTCCTCCCAACATCGCTTGACAACCGATGGTGGTCTGTTTAGGTCCGTAACTCCGTAACTTAGCGGTTCGGCAAAAGAGACCGATAAAATAAGTACTAGGCTTACAAAGAAATAAGTCCTGAGGTCGATTGGCTCGACTACAGACGGTGCTCCAGCATGGCCACAGTCAAATGACTGAAACATCCAAAAGCATCCAAGGACGAGGAAGTAGACTGTATTTCGATCCTGGACTTGAAACTTAATGATTTCTAGCTGAGGCAGAAAATTTATGATACTTAAAGAAATATGATTTGCTTCGTTGTTTTGCTTCCCAAGCGGGCGGATTTTAGAGCCAATTACCCCCGAAATTGTTGGCCTTCTGCCAAAATTTGAAACTATTAATATAACGGGAATTGAGTCATATATGACTGTTATTTCTAGCAGATGAGAAACCACGCAGAAATCTTATGATTGATTCGTTCGCATGTTACACAAAAATGATGTTCAAAGTATGTCTGTCTGTTCGCCTGTTTGGGTTTTTCTCTTTGAAATTTTCTCTTTTATTCTCTTATCATTTTGCATCTTTAATCCTTTTTTCTTCTTCTCTTCTTCCGTTTTATCTTTCTGTTTACCGTACTCTCTCTCTCCCCCTCTCTCTCTTTCTCTTTTTATTTTATATTTCATCTATTTTCCTTCTCTTTGGCACCTTCTCTTTTTTCGTCATTTCCTCATCTCTTTCAACAAACCAAATAAAGACATTTCAACTTTGTCGTTTTTCTCATCTCTCTTTTTTCGACTTTTTTTTTTCCAATTTCTATTTATATTCTTCTTTTATTTTTCACAATAAAAAAAATTCTTATTTATTTTACGTCTGTTTTTAAAGATTTTTTTCAAAAACGCAAAAAAAAAGAAAATACTCATTGCAGCTAATACATTATGTTATATACAACAGAAAATGGGAAAAGTAAAGATTTTCAAAACTTTTTGGAAACAAATTTACCCTGCAAAAATATACCGTATTTTCCAGTCTCTTTTAAGACCAAAATTTACAACCAAAGGTAGGTCGACCAAGGTGACTTTAGACGGCCAAAAATTCCATGTGAAATGCAGCAGGATTCGGAAAGATAGTTTGAACGATGTTTGAATGTCTACACTACATGTTTACATGTGGGTGGAGGACAAACACACACACACACACACACACACACACATATGCGACTTGATTCTTTCAATTTCCGTCTGTCACAAGGATGTAGTCGACCCAAGATTATAATAGAAGACACTTGCCTAATGTACCAAGCAATGGGACTGAACCACGAACCATCAACGTATACCCTATATATTACCTCGACTTACATGCCATAAAATACTATATATATATACTATATATATTTTGTTCAAAGGTTATATGGATACAGATTGTGTATCAAATAGCTAACTTAAGGCGATGGCCTCATGGAGCTAATAAGCGGTCAGCTTTTTTCTTATTTTTATAAGAATGCCATATTAGTATGGCGATAACTAATATTTTCGGGAACGCTGCCGTTGTTCTCTTTTAGGAGGACTTAGTAATTTTAATATTTCTATTTATATAATATATATATATATATATTACTATCAGCTAAGCCCGGTTTCACCCGGTCTGTTTGGATGACGTGGCTGTGTTCGTTTTCGGTTAGGCATAATCTAAAACAGCGTTTCTCAACCTTATCATTTCGTGTCCCCTGTTTCGATTGGAACCTCCAGCTGTATGAAAATTTCCTGACCCCAACCCGTCAGAAAACAGCTTCTAAGCAGCTGGCTGTTTTAATGGCGGAAGAAAGAGGGGAATTCCATTAGAAAAAGATTTCATCGATTTCCTCGGCAAGTATCGGGGCCAGGGAAAAACTACAAACTGCATTCCAATCTATGTACCCGTCTCCTCATGTGTGCCATTTTTCATGCGAATCCACCCAGCCGTTTGGCTGTGAACCTCAAGACAAGAAAGAATACAACGATCGCCCATGTCCAATTTATATTATAGATATGCTTGAGTTAACGAAGGAAACCTTCACACAACCATTAGACATGTTAGAAATAGCAGCTAAGTCTCTTTGAAATTATGCCCTGCTGTCTTGTATATGTTGCATACTGTATTTTCCGACATACAAGTTGAATTTTTGAAACCGAAATGTACGCCCCAAAATGAGTAGATCAACGTATACAGTATGACGT
>NW_021835055.1:0-27500 GCF_006345805.1 Octopus sinensis | reverse complement strand
AGTAGTAGTAGTAGTAGTAGTAGTAGTAGTAGTAGTAGTAGTAGTAGTAGTAGTAGTAGTAGTAGTAGTAGTAGTCAGTGGTGGTGATTGTGGTGGTGGTGGTGGTAGTGATAGTAGTAGTAGTTGTTGTAGTAGTCAGTGGTGGTATTAGTGGGTGGTAGAGGTAGTAGTAGCCACAGAAGTAACAACAACAACAGCAGCAGCAGCAGTAGTAGTAGTAGTAGTAGTAGTAGTAGCAGCAGCAGCAGTAGAGCTGGGTGGAGTTCCCAATAAACTGGGAGATTCCTGTCAGCACTATTCCCTCTCACTGCTCGAACGCTTCAAGACTGAGCGGCTGTTTAACAGGAATTCCATCATTTATACCATTTAATTGCCCCCTACGGACCAACATCTTTTCCTCTTCATATAACCTTCAGCATTCCAAGAAGGCAACGTGTTTACATACACACAGACACACACACATACACACACACACACACACACACATAGACACACATATATATATGTATGTATATATGTATACACACAAAACCATAAATATATATATATATATATGTATATATATATGTATGTATATATATGTATAATATATATATACACATATACATACATGCATATATATACATACATATATCTATACATACATACACACATATATATATATATATGCATAAATACATAAGTATTTTCA
The DNA here is from genome assembly GCF_006345805.1 of Octopus sinensis. Taxonomy (NCBI): domain Eukaryota; kingdom Metazoa; phylum Mollusca; class Cephalopoda; order Octopoda; family Octopodidae; genus Octopus; species Octopus sinensis. The sequence continues at coordinate 26,809 of NW_021835055.1, read as the reverse complement.
TCATACATTCATAAATTAATACAAATCTATAAAAAGATAACCAAGCACACACACACACACACACATATATACATACATACACACATGCATATATACACACATATATACTTACATATACATATTTATGCATATGAATTTATACGTAGCATTTTGTATACGTTTATACCGTTAATTATGTATATGTATATGCGTGTGTGTCCGTGTGTGCATGCATACATGTATGTGTGTGTGAACGCGTGTATGTGTAAGTGTGTGAACGTCTATATGCGTGTATATGCGTGTGTGTGAAGTGTGTGTGTGTAAATGACACACATATTTGGTATATACACAACCTTTTGGCCATAATTCTGCCTCGTTTACAGAAGCTAATGAAATATGCATACCTTTACCATGCATAGGGAAACATAACTATGTCCCGGATTAAAGGTGCAACAGACATATCCTACTTCCTCTGCTTTAGTCAAGATTCTTCAGATTCCGTTCCATATTTATCATATACATTCATAGAGCTGTAAATGATTTCATTTATTTTGAAATTTCTATTCAGTACTTTCATGATAAATTAATCGTTTTTTGATGAGTAAAGATTTGTGCTTCAATGTACACAAAACTACACACACACACAACACACATACACACTCAAACACTCACATATATATATTATTTTATATACAGGCATTTTTATTATATATATTTATATATAGGCCTTGCTGTGTGGTTTAAAAAATCGGCTTTACTTTCACTTGGTTTCCGGCTCACCTTCAGTGCACGACATATATATATTAGCAGATATATATATAATATATATATATATATATATATATATATCTATATATATATATATATATATATAACGGAGATGTACTTGCATATCAGTGACCTAATCTGAGATCGTGTACTGAAGCAAAAACAGTTGCAACGTGGAAGGTGGAAGGTGTTTATAAGCCATTTAAAAAACACAAAAACTTAGACATATTGAATTTAAATGTCGAAGTGAATCTTACGGTTTTTGTGTTTTTTAAATAGCTTATAAACACCTTCCACACTGAAATTGTTTGTGTATATATATATATATATATATATATATATATATATATATATATATATATATATATATAGATATTTGAGTAGTTGAATGAATTATCGTTAAGGATAATTCGAAAGATAACCGATACCTGGGTAGCAAATTCACATCAGAAAGAACACGATTGAAGTTACGTCCCAAGGGCAGTTAGCTAAAAGTTTTTTGTGCATTTTGATGTCGACATAAGTTCCTTGCCTTTCCTGATGAGAAATCTGCATAATGTACTCCTTACTCCTTCGAAATTAGGAATATGCAGCCTTCGAAACATATGTCGAGAATAAAGAAAATTTGTTAACAAGTCGTTCAACTCCATTCTTTCATAAACTTATATTTTTAAAATATATTTTTAATATATATATATATATATATATAATAAAATTGCTAGCTTTGTGCTAAAATTTAAAACCAATAGAAATTTTGGTTTATATTGTTGTATTCTTAACAGAAGTGACGTTAACCTTGAAAGATTAGAACGAATTATAGTATACCAATGTCATAGTAGTTATTATACAAACAAGTAAGGTGTTCAAAAAGTCTCTCCGCAGTGAGTTTTTTCATCTTGCGCATGCGCAACTTCGCTATCACTGCGTGAGCGGCCGGGTGTTTGCCATTGTCTCTTAGTCATTGTGTACCCTTCAGCGTGTCGACATGCTAACCATTGAAGAACGTACGTTTTTTAAGTTGAATGGGTGTTTCGAGCTGGGAACAAATAGATCATCATCATCATTGTTTGCCTGTGGTCGAGACAATGGAATTTACTATGTTACGCCAGACTTCACGGTCCATCATAGCATTACGGGGGATGCCTGTATCCCTGGAGATTACATCAGGGTAGGAGAGTGTGCACCCTCTGGTATCGCGAGCAGATGGCTTCCAGAGGAGTAGAAATTACCTCGTTTTCAGCTCTACAACAATGTCCAGCAAACTGAACTCTTCTACCTTTCACAAGAGATGATACAGGTTTCTGAGCCATATAGTAGAACATATACACTGATACTGTGAAACAGAAGTTCAGTGAAACTTTTCCAAATACGGTTGTTCCACAACGTGACACTTTGTGGGATTTGATAAGAAAATTTAGAAACACAGGCTCAGTGAAAGATGCAGCAAGGAGCGATAGGCCTACTGTTCTTTCAGACGAAACACTCTCCGATATTTCTGATAAACTGTTGGCAAGCCCGTCAAAGGCCTTACACATATTGTGACAAGAAACGGAAATCAGCCTAGGAAGTGCTCACACGGTAGTAAAAAATAAATTAAATTTTATGAATTGAAAATGAAGGACAACATTTCCAACACCTCTTATAAAGTTTTTTAAAGTCTTGTAAAGTCTAATATATTCTTCTTTGTCTTATACCTATTTCTTTACTACCCACAAGGGGCTAAACACAGAAGGGACAAACAAGGACAGACAAACGGATTAAGTCGATTACATCGACCCCAGTGCGTAACTGGTACTTAATTTATCGACCCCGAAAGGATGAAAGGTAAAATCGACCTTGGCGGAATTTGAACTCAGAACGTAGCAGCAGACGAAATACCTATTTCTTTACTACCCACAAGGAGCTAAACACAGAAGGGACAAACAAGGACAGACAAACGGATTAAGTCGATTATGTCGACCCCAGTGCATTACTGGTACTTAATTTATCGACCCCGAAAGGATGAAAGGTAAAGTCGACCTTGGCGGAATTTGAACTCAGAACGTAGCAGCAGACGAAATACCTATTTCTTTACTACCCACAAGGGGCTAAACACAGAAGGGACAAACAAGGACAGACAAACGGATTAAGTCGATTATATCGACCCCAGTGCATAACTGGTATTTATTTAATCGACCCCGAAAGGATGAAAGGCAAAGTTGACCTCGGCGGAATTTGAACTCAGAACGTAACGGCAGATGAAATACTTATTTCTTTCTTACCCACAAGGGGCTAAACACAGAGCGGACAAACAAGGACAGACAAACGGATTAAGTTGATTATGTCGACCCCAGTGCGTTACTGGTACTTAATTTATCGACCCCGAAAGGATGAAAGGCAAAGTCGACCTTGGCGGAATTTGAACTCAGAACGTAGCAGCAGACGAAATACCTATTTCTTTACTACCCACAAGGGGATAAACACAGAAGGGACAAACAAGGACAGACAAACGGATTAAGTCGATTATATCGACCCCAGTGCGTAACTGGTACTTATTTAATCGACCCCGAAAGGATGAAAGGCAAAGTTGACCTCGGCGGAATTTGAACTCAGAACGTAGCGACAGATAAAATACTGCTGAACATTTCGTCCGCGTGCTAACGTTTCTGCCAGCTCACCGCTTTTTCATCTTATAAATATTTATTTTGCAAGAAAATGCTTACCGCGGAGAGACTTTTTGAACACCCTATATAATATAGGGATGCCTAAAGTATGCCTAAGTATGTCTGACTATATTACGTAGACATCGGTATGATAGTACAATATAGTGATGTAGTTAGTAACCTAACCTAACCAACACAAACTTTGTCACTTGCATAAGAAAATCGTAACAGAAAATTAGGTTAATAGATTTTCCAGGTTCGGCTGTGTTCTGTGAAATATGTATCAAAATCGTACACACAACACACGTACACGGATACATACATACATACATACATACATGCATACATACATACACACATAGATACATACATATGTACATATATATATATATATATATATATATATATATATATACATATACATATATATATATACATATACATACATATATATATATATATATAATACATATACATACATATATATAATATATATATATATATATATATATATATATACTATATATATATATATATAGGTAGAGGCATACACCAGACGGAGATACCGAAACGCATACGCATTAATGCACTCATACAAAACCACGCGTAAAGTCATCGTGTATGCACGCATGCGCACATACAAATCACGCATATATGTATTTATGTAGATATACATAGTCAGACTCTATACACTTCTACGATGAACGTGTACTGAACATTTGTATATTTTCACACACTATATATGCGTCTCTGTGTGTATACATATGTGTGTGCATGTGTATTAATTTATATGCATACACACACACACATTTGTAGATAAAAAAGAGCACTGTTAGTTATGTGTATACTATCAGTATACACAGGTGTGTGTATGTTCGTGTGTGTGCATATATATACATATAAGTATAAATATATATATCATACGTGTATAAGTACAGACATACATGTATACATATATATATATATATAGATATACATACATACATACATACACACCCACACACACACATATATATATATATATTATGTTGTATATATTATATATATATATATATATATAACAATTTAACAAATAAAATAAATAAAACATATGCATATATACATATATGTACATATCTACATCTTATGTATATATACATGCATATATATATATATATATATTATATATATATACATACATATATATATATATATATATATCTATATATATATATATATATAATATATATTATATTATATATATATATATATATATGAGTACAAGACACCACGAATAAACGTAGAACACAACGAGAAACGAAAACATAAAAACAAACAAGAAAACGACTTTTTTTAACAACGAAATAACAGAGTATAAGACAAACAATACAAAAAATATTCCCCTTCATCAGCTGCCCCTGGTTCGACTCAATGCGTGTTTCGAAGGTAAGGGCAGAACACGATCCGGCCGAGACAATCCTTCCTGCAAAATGAATTAAATAAAATTCTTTTGCAGAGGGGTAAAAATGTGACAAGAACAGGACGTAAAAACAATACAAATAAATAAAAATACAGTACACATAAAGAATAAAAACAGGACGAGGAAACCAACATTAAGGGCTTTTTTTTAGCCTAGACGGTGGAAAAATTCATTGGAACGCAATTCAGAAGATCGACTTGCTAGAGACAGAAGAAGTCGAGGTTGGCTTGTTGAAATCAGCGAGCGAAAGCAAGTTTAGTAGTCCGGTCAGCGGCCAGAGAGAGGAGGAGTGAGAGACAGGAGGAGAAGTGAGAGAGAGAGATAGAGAGAAAAAGAAACTAGAAAGCGTGAAAAATAAGAAGGAGAGAGACAGGTAGAGAGGAAGACAGACAGACATGAAGGAAAGTTCAAGTAAAGAGTTGAGAGTGCGCGTCATAATTATTAATAAAAACTTACTTGGAGAAATAAGAAAGTGACGCGGTGCGTTCAATCATATAATAACAATTTAACAAATAAAACAAATAAAACATATGCATACATACATACATACATATATATATATATATATATATATATATATCGTTAGTTAAAAAAATATATATCAGAAAAGAAGCATATTCTAAAGAATAGAGCAGTAATTATTACAACAACTTAAATTTTGGACTTAAAGTTACCAAAGTTTTCTTATCCACAATGCCAAACCCAAAGCCTCGTTAGACTCTTTACAACGACAAAAATTTTTTTAATTTTCTACGTCGCGGACGTGGGGAAAAACGCTCAGAAATCGAGAGAGGTACATGGATAAATATAGATATACATGTGTAAGTGTTTGTTTGTGTGTTTGCGTGTATGTATGCGCACGCGCGCGCGTGTGTGTGTGCATATATGAACCAAATATTCAATGGGTTGCTGGGTCCTTTCGCGTCGGGTCATGCGCAACCGGTTACTAATATTTTCTTTGCATGTACGTCTCAGTTCAGTTTATAAGCCTTATTTCTCACTGGTTTATATGCTTATAATTTTTGGTACGATTCATAGTGAGGTGTATTAGTTTTTTGCTTATTAAAAATCTTTAGATTTGTTTTACTATAAACATGTCTCTTCAAATGCTTTTGCATCAGAGTTATTAAAAGGTATTGGTGTAATCATGGTAATGTTCACTGGATATATCTAAGAAGCTGGATTCAGATAATTGTAGGCCCTTACTTCTAGGGCTGAGTTTTATTTTTTTGATGTTGTAGCGATAGGAGGATGTGTGGACCTTTTCGGTTTGAACGGCAGTTTTTTAAAATAATTTCCACGTAACTAAACACTTTTAAACTTCGTATACTGCGAGAATGTGTTTATAAAACATCTTTTTCTCTTGGCTTTATTGAGAAAATTCTATAGTTTGTAAGATATTTGTTGTTGTTTTTTCTTCAATTTCTGCAATTTCAACCAATCAATGACGTCTATTGAGGTGAAAACATTCTGTGCCGCATGAATATGTTCCTCGTTTAAGAAACAGATTAGGTTTATTTACATTTGTGAAGAAAAAAAGATACCCTCCCCCACCCCTAACCCTAACTCCAACCCTAATTCTAAAACAGATTGAAATGCAATAGATCGGTACTAGGGTCATAATTATGGGTGACAATTTCATATGACACCGTTAGAAAAACTGCCGTTCAAACCGAAAAGATCCGGGTGTGTCGCTGATCTCAAAGTTGTAGATAAAAGCTTCTCTGTGAGACTACATGTACTTGCTCAAGTGTGTGGATACGTGGTTTAGAGTGTTGCTCGCATGAGAGCAAGATTGGGGTTCCGATCCAGAGAGCGGCCGGTACGTTGTGTTCTTGAACAAAACCCTTCATTTCACGTTGCTTTAGCGATCCCCCGCAACAGCTAACATGCAACACACCGTGCAACTAAACGTGAATGGAATAATAACACCACCGTCCCATTCTACCACACCATGCAATCTGACGATTAAAACAGAATGAGGAAAAATAAATAAATGATATGGGTGCTAATAGTGTAATATACAAACCCTTATATATGCACACAAGACACACATACACATACTAAAGACAGAATGAGAAAGAGAAAATATATAGATAAAAGACATGGATACATGTGTGTATATACAAATGCATATATATACAGACATGGGTCGCACATACCAAGCACACGCGCGCGCGCCACAAATACAAACACAAATACATATGCAGATAGGGATACATACCACAGAATAAAATGAAATCTCGGCCTTTATTTCTTGGGGTGAGTTTTATTTTTTACGTCGTAGCAGTAAGAAGATGTCTCACTGATATCGAAGTCGAAGAGGAAAGCTTTTCCGTTTGACTACATATACTTTTTCAAGTGTGAGGGCAAGTGGTCTAAAGTTTAGAGTGTTGCTCTCACGAGAGCAAGATTGTGGTTGCGATCCAGAGAGCGGCCGGTGCGTTGAGTTCTTGAACAAAACATCTTCGTCTCACGTTCCTCTTGCGATCCTCCACAACAGCTAACATGCGGCACACCCTGCAACTGTGCAAGGTGATATGGATTTTCGGATGTGCTGCACAAACATTTGCTTATAAACAAATCATTTGTGCAAGTTATTCATTTAGAAAATGCAGAACTCTCATCTGTCGTCTACGACAGGAGAACTCATGGCTTTTCCTAATAGCTTTTTCATACACTATTTATTAGATGGAATACAGATATCTTTTTTTAGAAAGGGTTAAGTTGTATAGATCCCTATTTTATTCTACTTTTTTATGTTCTAGCTACTAAGATTGTTCTACTATGAACTACGCTGTTGTTTATCACAAGACATACAATATCTTATATAACATGAATTTAAAACGTCGCTTCATGAAATAAGAATATTTTCTACTCTAGGCGCAAGGCCCAAAAACTTTGGGGAGGGGGCAGTAGATTAGATCGAACCCGGTACGCAATTGGCACTTAATTTATCGACCCCAAAAGAATAAAAGGCAAAGTCGACCTTGGCGGAATTTGAACTCAAAATATAAAAACACACGAATGAAATAAGAATATTGTCATAATAATTAGCAGGTGTTTGTTAGAGCAAAATAGAGTACTCAATACAACAATACAGCAAAATTTATAAATCATATATATTTATATGTTATAGGTGCAGGTGTGGCTGTTTGGTAAGAAGCTTACTTCCCAGCCACACGGTTCCAGGTTCAGTCCCACTGCGCGGTGCCTTGAGCAATAGTCTTCTACTGTAGCCTCAGGCCGACCAAAGCCTTTTGAGTGGGCTTCGTAGACGGAAACTGAAAGAAGGGGTCGTCGTATATATATATATATATATAATATATATATATATATATAATATATATAAATTCACATCGTGAATTTCATCACACACAAACATGGAAAAAATATATATTCAAATAAGTAAAACATAATATCATGAATAATAGCGATAGCGAAACCGGTCGATATATTAAAAATTATATTAAAACTATGTAAGTGTGCGTATTTTCTTTTTTTAATTTCTTATATATATATATATATACATATATATATACATACACATACATAATACATACATACACACATATGTATTTATGTGTGTGTCAGTGTGCGCGCGCGTGTGTCTGTGTGTCTGTGTTTGTCCCCTGCTATCGCTTGACAACTGATTCTGGTGCATTTATGTTTGCGTAACCTAGCGGTTCGGCAAAAGAGACCGTTAGAATAAGTAATAGGCTTCCAAAGAATAAGTTATGGGGTCGATTTCTTCGACTAAACTCTTTAAGGTGATGCTCCAGCATGACCACAGTCAAATGACTGAAACAAGTAACAGAATAACAGAATAACAGAATAACAGAATTATCATATAGTCCGTTAATGATAATACATAGTGATTTCAAGTGTCATGTCCATGAAATACTAAACGGTCATCGGACAACAAATATGTTATCGAAATATTTGCCAGATTTATATCTTGTTAATATGTAGAGTTTCAGGTAACTAATTTTGTGTTGACTGTCGTAAGAGTTACATCACCTTATACAATAATCCCTCGCCATATCGCGGTTCACTTATCGCGGTTTATTATCTAAGCTTACGTTGATTCCTCCGTGATGTTGTTTTGCATTTATAATAAAATAAATATATACAAATTATAGAAATAATTAAGAAACATAGAGTATTGTTTATACTTCGCGGATTTTCACCTATCCTGGGGCGTTTTTTGGAACGTAACCCCCGCGATAGTTGAGGGATTACTGTATATTTATATATATATATATATATATATATATTGGCGGAGTGCGTTATTTCCCTTGGTTGGTTAAACATCTTCACTTTTCTCATGTATAATGAAGATAGAAAAAAAACAGAACCTTGCAAAGTTGGACTGTTGAATTAAAAGAGCTGTTCACCTAACAGACTACTTCGCCCTTACTCTCCGCTGGTTTTCACTCACAAGGTTTTGTGCCAAAACAAGTCTGTAGTAAAAAAAAAAGCACCTGCCTTACATGCATGCACCAAGTAATATTGAACTCAGGACCTTATAGACGCTAGATGAAATTCATACTTATATGTGATGGTGTTCTCTCGTAATCCGGGAAGGACGGTTCTGTCATGCCAATCTGCACAAATGATTTGTTTATAGTGTTTATAGTGTTGTACATTAACTCACTCCCTTCATCAAATCGACATTGCCTGAAGAGGTGCGCAGTGTACAATACGTCAGGTGTCGAAGCGATCGCGGAGCAACGTGAGACGAACACAACACGCTAGCCGATCCAGGAATTGAAACTACGATGTCACAAACGTGAGTGCAACGCCTTAACTGCTTGGCTATCTGCCCTCACTCAATACACATAAACATATACACGCACAGACGAACACAAACTCGCGCAACTCTATTCAAAATACGCATAGGCTAGGGAAGAGATGTCGGTAGGGCTTTATTATAACTAATGCTGCAGATAAGGGTTGTGATGTGTGGTCAAAAGTAGTATGAAAGACAGAGGGATTTGTAAGAACTGAGGCAAGAGCCGAGAGAAAGCTATCGCCCCACCACCACCACCACCACCACCATCACCACCACCACCACCATCACCACCACCACCACCACCATCACCACCACCACCACCACCATCACCACCACCACCACCACCACCACCACCACCACCACCACCACCATCACCACCACCACCACCACCATCACCACCACCACTACCACCATCACTACCGCCACCGCCACCGCCACCGCCACGCTCACCACAACCACCAACACCGATAAGACGCAATAAATCAGATAAAAGTGTCTGCAGTAGGTACCCTGAGGCAGCGGTACACACACACACTCACACGTATACACACACACACACACACTCACATGTATACACACATACGCATACACACACACTCACATGTATACACACATACGCATACACACACACTCACACGTATACACACACACACACACACTCACATGTATACACACATACGCATACACACACACTCACATGTATACACACATACGCATACACACACACTCACACGTATACACACACACACACACACACTCACATGTATACACACATACGCATACACACACACTCACATGTATACACACATACGCATACACACACACTCACAGTATACACACACACACACACACACTCACATGTATACACACATACGCATACACACACACTCACAAGCGCACACGTCATGTATATAAACTATATAAACTTTTACACACCCAAACATACACTCACATAAGATAGGCACATATGTATATAGTCGCATATATATACAAGTAAACATATATATACATATTGATTACACACATATGTACACAAGCATGCACACATAGATTCACGAATATAAATACACCACCACACACCTACATAACACACACACACACACACACACACATATATATATATATATATATAATATATATATATATAATATTTATATATAAATACAGTGCACATTAAGCACATAAGAGGTAGCCATCATAGGACTACCACACGCTAGAGAGGACAGTTAAATTCCGAACCACTATTAGGGATAAAATTTCGAAGGAAATGAAAAATGAAAACATTTACCATCTAACTCCTGGACAAATGGTTTCAAACTTTTTTTTAGCAAATAAAATAATTTCCTAGGCGAAGACTTCTTCAGCAAATTATTTTATTTCTAAAAAAAAGTTGAAACCATTGGTCCAGGAGTTTTTATTTTTCATTCCCTTCGAAATTTTATCACTAATAGTGGTTCTGAATTTAACTCTCCTCTCTAGCGTGTAGGTAGTCCTATGATGGCTGCGTCTTATATGCTTATATGTACACTGTATTTATATGAATGATATATAGTCTATTGACTATATATTATTCCAATGGTAATGGAAATTTCTAATATTTCCGATTGCCCTTTGATAATATCATATATATATATATATATATATATATATATATAATGTATATTATATATATATATATATATATATATATATATATATATACAAACGTGCGCGCATTTATATTACATATATATATAATATGTAAAGCTGTGTGTGTATGTATATGTGTATATATATGTATGTGTGTATGTATGTATATATATATATATATAATTGTTTATCTATCTATGCACACACACACGAATAGCACGTCCTCGTAAAGTGAGGTATTATTGTACATACATACATACATACACACACACACACACACACATATATATATATATATATATATATATATATATTATATATATATAGTTTGGTTTTGGTTTGTTTACGTCCCTCTAGCAATAGCGGTTTGGCACAATACTCCGATCGAACATGTAACAGGCTTTAAAAATAATTACTGGGGTTGATTTGTTTGACTAAACAAACCATTCAGAAAAACGGTGCTCCAGCATGGCCGCATTCCCAGTGTCTGAAATGGATAAAAGATAAACGAAAAGAATCGTTTTTTTTTACTGCGTTGCTCTTATATTTACGTTTCTGGTACAATCTGTATTTACGACGAATCGTTGTTTGTGTCGGATATTTCTTCGTTGCGCACATTGTTAAAATTTGTTTCAATAAAGATGTCTTCTGCAGCATAAATAATCGCTTCAACTGCTGATGCATTTGAGAGTGCATAAATTTCTGTCTCTGCATGTGCAGTTAGCATCAGTTAATTAAGATGCTTCAGGTGTTAAAATATTTAATCATGTTGAAAGTGAACTCTTTCAACACAGAAGACAACTTTTATTAAATAGTTTTCTGCAGGAATGATAGATTGCAAAGTTAGGGAACTCTAAACAGTATTAAAAGCAAAGTAGGTGTAACTCAAATGATGTTATCTTAATTCTTCTTATTTAAAAGAAACGGTGATATAGAAATATGTCTAGCCTATTTTCCCTTCGTTTTGGGGTTTTTTTTTACGTTTCTCTTGTCATATTTTATATTTGGTTGTGATCTTTATCTTTGATACACACACACACATACGCGCGCATACACGTGTGTGTGTGTGTTCTAGTCCCACGGAGTAGTTGAAACAGGGACAACTGAAGAAGGGGAATATTCTTTATGTTGTATGGCTCGTTTCTCTGGGGTTTTTCCGTTGTTCGAAAAAAGGTTCGTTTCTGTGTTTTTGTTTTTATGTTTTCGTTTCTCATTGTGTTCAACTATTTTTGATGTCCTGTACCCATATATGCATGTATATATACATATATATGTTGGTATATACATATATATATATCTATATATGCATATGTTTATATATTATTTATAATATTATTATATGATCGAATGCCATGCATCCTTTTCCAAGTAAGTTTTATCTATCTATCTTATTTCTTTATTACCCACAAGGGGCTAAACATAGAGGGGACAAACAAGGACAGACAAAGGGATTAAGTCGATTAACATCGACCCCATTGCGAAACTGGTACTTAATTTATCGACCCCGAAAGGATGAAAGGCAAAGTCAACCTCAACTTATGGACAGTACATAATAATAATAATAATAATAATAATAATAATAATAATAATAATAATAATAATAATAATAATAATAATAATGATAATAATAATAATAATAATAATAATAATAATAATAATATAATAATAATAATAATAGCGCAGAATTTGTGAACAAAATGGTGAAAACGTATGGCCTATTTCCAGTCAATGTACGCCACTAGCCCAGAAGGAATATTAGAGACGTCATGACAATATAGCAAGGCTTGTCCATTGGACACTTTGCAACAATTATGAACTTGACAGAGCAAAAAATTGGTACGACAATAAACCCGAAGGCATCATCGAAAATGATAATGTAAAGATCCTATGGGATTTTATGATTCAGTGCAACCACGAGATAGAGAATAGGAAGTCAGACATAGTCTTAATTGAGAAAGAAAGCAAAATAAGGAAGAAAAAAAAGTCGATACATGACATCTTAGCGTGGGAGGTTAAGCAGTTGTGGGCGAGGAAAAAGGTGGTAGTAGTACCACTAATTGTCGGAGCCCTGGGAACAGTGAGTAAAAATTTTGAGAAGTACGTGGAACAAATAGGGGCTGCAATAAGGGTGGAGAACTTGCAGAAAACAGCACTGCTTGTAACCGCTCGGATACTCCGGAAGGTGCTCGAAAAATAAGGGGTGTTACCTTAGTTCACTGGTAGGGAACATCTGACACCGTAGTACACCTCCAGCTTTAGAAGCTGTGCAAAGGCAATGATGGTGATGATAAAAATAATAATAATAGTAATAGTAATAATAATAATAATAATGATAATAATAATAATAATAATAATAATAATAATAATAATAATAATAATAATAACAATAATTAAAAGGCTTTGGAGGGGTGATGCATACCCTGGGCGCAGATAAATTTCATCGCAAATTATAGTTTGGCCTATAATATGTTGCATACCCTTGTTTTTTTTAATTCAACTGATTTTTCTTTCTTGTATCATCATTATAGGTGTTTATACTCCGGTGAAATTAAGAAATCAACTCGTAAGTAAACGAAACCCTCGAATCCATCACTGTACACTAACACGCGGGCGCACACGCACACAGTCGCATATCTATGTATGCATTTATGCATGTGTGTGTATGTATGTATTTATGTATGTGGGTGTGTATGTATGTATTTATGTATGTACCCACACGTGCTTACGTGCATAGGTACACCATGATCTATGCACTGTTGGACGAGGGTCGATTCATATGAAAAAGAAAGTGAACAAAATAATATGACCACCTGCTGATAGGGAAATTTTTAAGTTCAATTTTTTTTCGTGTTTCTTTTTTTTTTAATTTTTAAGTTAATCGAACCAAATATTCATCATTTTGGGCCACTCACCCAATGAGTATTTCTGCCAAATGTCGTGAAAATCCGTTCAGCTGTTTTCCTGTAATTTTGCAAACACGCAGACAAACAGACGAAGACGAGTGATTACAATACCCTGCGTTCGCTTACGCGCGCAGGTCAATAAGTGCCCTGATGCAGTATCAGGCACTGGCTCTCATGGCTTCTCATCTTAACTGATTGGAAGTGTTATCATGTACATGTTTTGTCTTCGTATAAAAAGATGGGCTACAGCAAATATTCTGCTCAATACCACAGATTTGCTTGTCAGTTGTTTGACCTTAACCAGTTGAGCATGTCCCTTAGTGGCTGATGATATGTGCATCTCTGATCACGAGCAGAAATAGTAGGGAAGCATCATATCCATGTATTGAAAGGAATTCTTTGGGGTTTGAATAATTGACCTATGGAAACATGGATGTTTCGTTCGACATCCTTAAATAACCCTTATTCAGGGTCCTTTTGAGCGGGATGGGTTACTCGACCTGAAGAAAATTCTAATTGGGCCCCACCTGCAAACTCATGCGCTGTTTATCTTGATATGAGATTACCATGTTGCACACATATGGTTGTGATGCATATGCCTAGTGTACCCTTATAAGACGGGTAGTCATGATGTGTGTACTGAGTTTCATATATTTTACCCCAGTATCACTTTCGTGACATGCACTGCTCTTTCACTCAATAATAACAACAACAACAACAACAACAACAACAATAATAATAATAATAATAATAATAATAATAATATAATAATCCTTTCTACTATAGTCACAAGGCCTGAAATTTTGGTGGAGGGTGTAAGTCGATCTCATCGACTCCAGTACTTCATTGGTATTTAATTTATCGACCTCGAAAGGATGAAAGGTGAAGTCGAGCCCGGTGGAATTTGAACTCAGAATGTAAGGACGGACGAAATACTTCTAAGCTACTCGCCTGGCGTACTATCAGATTCTGCCAACTCGCTTAATAAAAACAGAAGACAGAAGAATAATCAAAGAGACAGAAGCTGTTTGAGTGGTTGGTATGTAAATTGAAATTTAGTGCACTGAGAACCAAAGGAAAATATTTCCTACTGTTCTTTAGTAGTGATGGTGGTGGTAGCGATGGGTTGGGCCGCTGTTGTTGCTGCTGCTGCTGATGAGGATGATGAGGATGCTGGTGAAGGTGGTGGTGGCGATGGTGGTGATGGTGGTGCTGAAGGTAATGAGTGGTGATGTTTTGGGTGGTGATGGTTGATTTTTGGTGCAGCTGGTGATGGTGGTGATGGTGGTGATGGTGGAGATGGTATTGGTACTCGGGGTGATGGGGGTGAAAGCGGTGATGATGGTGTAGGTGGTGGTGGTGGTGGTGTTTTTGCGGTGGAGATGGTAGTGTAGGTGGTGGCGGTGGTGGTGTTGGTGGTGTTGGCGGTGGAGATGGTAGTGGTACTAGTGGTGATGGTGGTGAAAGTGGTGGTAGTGTAGGTGATGCTGGTGGTTTCTCTTGGTGCAACAGATGGTGTTTGCAGATGCAGTGTTAATATGCAGCACATATTTTAGTAGTAGTAGTAGTAGTAGTAGTAGTGGTGGTGGTAGTGGTATGTGGTGGGGATGGTGCTGATGTAATTTGGGTTGGTGTCCCTGTCTTTGGTATTACTGGTGATGACATAAGACGATATAAGTGGTATGTGCTACTTTGGACTTGTAGTAGTAGTGATAGCAGCAGCAGTAGCAGCAGCAACAGCAGCAGCAGTAGTAGTAGTAGTAGTAGTCGTTGGAGCAACAGCAGTTGGAGTGGTAGTACAACTAGTGGTAGTGATCGGAGCAGAAGCAGCAGCGGGAGTAGTAGTAGTAGTAGTAGTCGTTGGCAACAGCAGTTGGAGTGGTAGTACAACTAGTGGTAGTGATCGGAGCAGAGCAGCAGCGGGAGTAGTAGTAGTAGTAGTAGTCATTGGAGCAACAGCAGTTGGAGTGGTAGTACAACTAGTGGTAGTGATCGAGCAGAAGCGCAGCGGGAGTAGTAGTAGTAGTAGTAGTCATTGGAGCAACAGCAGTTGGAGTGGTAGTACAACTAGTGGTAGTGATCGGAGCAGAAGCAGCAGCGGGAGTAGTAGTAGTAGTAGTAGTCATTGGAGCAACAGCAGTTGGAGTGGTAGTACAACTAGTGGTAGTGATCGAGCAGAAGCAGCAGCGGGAGTAGTAGTAGTAGTAGTCATTGGAGCAACAGCAGTTGGAGTGGTAGTACAACTAGTGGTAGTGATCGGAGCAGAAGCAGCAGCGGGAGTAGTAGTAGTAGTAGTAGTCGTTGGAGCAACAGCAGTTGGAGTGGTAGTACAACTAGTGGTAGTGATCGGAGCAGAAGCAGCAGCGGGAGTAGTAGTAGTAGTAGTAGTCGTTGGAGCAACAGCAGTTGGAGTGATAGTACAACTAGTGGTAGTGATCGGAGCAGAAGCAGCAGCGGGAGTAGTAGTAGTAGTAGTAGTCGTTGGAGCAACAGCAGTTGGAGTGATAGTACAACTAGTGGTAGTGATCGGAGCAGAAGCAGCAGCGGGAGTAGTAGTAGTAGTAGTAGTCGTTGGAGCAACAGCAGTTGGAGTGGTAGTACAACTAGTGGTAGTGATCGGAGCAGAAGCAGCAGCGTGAGTAGTAGTAGTAGTAGTAGTCGTTGAGCAACAGCAGTTGGAGTGATAGTACAACTAGGTAGTGATCGGAGCAGAAGCAGCAGCGGGAGTAGTAGTAGTAGTAGTAGTCGTTGGAGCAACAGCAGTTGGAGTGGTAGTACAACTAGTGGTAGTGATCGTTGCAGAAGCAGCAGCGGGAGTAGTAGTAGTAGTAGTAGTCATTGGAGCAACAGCAGTTGGAGTGGTAGTACAACTAGTGGTAGTGATCGGAGCAGAAGCAGCAGCGGGAGTAGTAGTAGTAGTAGTAGTAGTAGTAGTAGTAGTAGTAGTAGTAGTAGTAGTAGTAGTAGTAGTAATTGGAGAAGCAGCGGTGGTAATGGTAGTGGTGATGGTAGAGGTTGTGGTAAGTAGTAGTAGTGTTGGTGGTGGTGGTGGTGGTGGTGGCAAATAGTGGAAGCAGTAGTAGTTATTGTAGAGCAGCAACAGCAGTAACAGCAGCAGCAGCAGCAGCAGCAGCAGCAGTAGTAGTAGTAGTAGTAGTAGTAGTAGTAGTAGTAGTAGTAGTATAGTAGTAGTAGTGGTAGTAGTAGTGGTTGCGCTGGTGGTTGTGGGTGATGATGATCATGATGATATCCAGTGGTAGTGGCGTCAGCAATTGTACAGTTTCAAGAAAGCTATCAGTACCGGCTGGAATTCCAAAAGTTGACAGATTTAGTGTCGTTCCTCAGATCTTCGGCAGATAAGCGCCTACAAACACGTTACTTTTATCACTGCTACTTCCATTTACGTACGCGGCCCCACTGAACATACATACATACATACATACATACATACATACATACATACATACATACATGCATACATACATACATTCACGCATGCATACGTACATAAATACATACATACGTGCATGCATACACACATAGATGCATTCACGTATACATCATGCATACATATATGCATGTATGCATATGTGCGTAAATGCAAGCACGCATCATACATTAATGTATACATACACATATGCTAAAAAGAAAAGAAAAAATATGTATTTATACACATATACATAGAAACATAAATAAACACGTCAGTATGTATACACATATATGCGTGTGTATTACAGACATATATTACATATACACAAATATATATATATATATATATATATATATATGTATGTATAGTTAATCCAAACATGAAAACACAAAGAGAAAACAAAACAACGCGAGGACGTGGGACAAGTATAGTATTATTGGACGCTCAGGAAAGAGGGAAAGAAGGAGGGGTTAACGTTTCGAGCGGAGCTCTTCGTCGGAAACAGAGGAAAAGGAAAGATCCAAAGAAGGGAAGACGGAGGAAAAAAATCGCCAACGGTACACACGCGGTCACATTAATATATAATATATAGATATACCCAAAATAAGCAAAAAGGATATCCAAAGGTAATGCAGTACGATCGTTTCATGCGACTCCACTTAATTAAACAATGCAATTATTACATCAGTTTTAAAATGTAGAGCAATCTCCAGCTGCAATGTAAAGATAGAATTTAGTTAAATTGAAAAGATTGAAAAGATTCATTTTTATACTTATTTCATTTACCAACATCGCAAAGAGGGTAAGTAGATAGACAGACAAACGTTTTTATCAACAGAAACATGGTAGTAATTAATATTTTTCCATGGAGGTACTGCTCATCATTGATTTTCGTTTGCTATTTAGATTTACTATTGGGAGAGGGGTTTAATACTATACCATCAGGTCTAGTGGAGACGAGACGCTTTCTTTTATTGATAGAGGGAGAGACAGTTTAAGTGGCAGAGCCATAAATCAAGTTCCCTTTGAAGAACTCACTTTGGTTCAGTTGAATATATTTCAGCTAAAATTAGTAGGCCAAAGCTGGTGGCGTAGGGAGAATAGAAACTTCTAATACTTAACTATTTAATAGCCATAATCCTAATTGTGATTTGAAATAAATAGGTATATTTTAGATAGTTTTTTCAAAGAATTCGAATAATTTTAGTATCTTATACAATATAGGGATGGAGAATATTTCTTATTCTCTCAGTGATCGATTTATTATTGCCAAGGACGATGAATAATGCATCATCCCTTTATAAACCTCCTTGTAATTCAGGGACATCTCTACTTAGGCATCTTAATAAGTAAGTCCTTACTAAATTAGTGACCTCCGCCGAGTCACTGGAACCCATGGGTATATCAAAATTATTTGGGGTATCAGCCCTAGTCCACAATTTTCCCTCAAATTCTATGATAGTTTTCCTAGCTAGTAAAATAATATCAATTTCTTCCCTAGTTATGAGAGAGGTTTTTTTTAGCGAAAATGTGTGATTTATTTAGGAGAATAGGGATATACTAAAATAATAACTATTAATAGGCGCAGGAGTGGCTGTGTGGTAAGTAGCTTGCTAACCAACCACATGGTTCCGGGTTCAGTCCCACTGCGTGGAATCTTGGGCAAGTGTCTTCTGCTATAGCCCCGGGCCGACCAATGCCTTGTGAGTGGATTTGGTAGACTGAAACTGAAAGAAGCCTGTCGTATATATGTATATATATATATATATATATATATATGTGTGTGTGTGTGTGTGTGTGTGTGTGTGTGTGTGTTTGTGTGTCTGTGTTTGTCCCCCTAGCATTGCTTGACAACCGATGCTGGTGTGTTTACGTCCTAAGAATAAGTCCCGGGGTCGATTTGCTCGACTAAAGGCGGTGCTCCAGCATGGCCACAGTCAAATGACTGAAACAAGTAAAAGAATAAAGAATATCAAATTGGATGAAAGAATATCTGTCATTAGTATTTAAAGATTTAAACCAATGGATTACCTCGTCTGTGTTAATCCATAACTTTAAAGAAAGGTTAGGGATTTTATGGAACAGAATATTGTCCAGAATAGATTTACTAAGCCGGCCAATATCCGACTTAGTTGGGCATATAAGTCTTACAGAAGGGTTTTCACCGAAATTTTTCTTGTGGTCTTTCAGATTAATTTTAGGTTCACATGGTGTTAATGGTTCTGTCCGGTCCACTAAGTCGTATTTCATCATAATCTTTTTTATTTCTAAATTTATATCCTGTAGGTTCTTCTTTGTAGTTCTTTTATATTTCAAGTTAAGTTCTTTTCTAATAAGTTTACTGTAAGTAGTATAATCGAGTCTATATAGGCTTCCAGTTTTATCAACCGGGACTAGGATGCCTTGTTTGTTTTGTAATGAGTTAATGCTCCGACACATCTAGCATCGATTCCATTTGGGTGGGACACTCAACAACTGGTTCGGGAGCATCCGGTGATGCAGATGTATCTCGTCGGGTGATAAATAAATACAACTCGTTAAAATGACTGTTCCCCAATGTAACTTTCCGTTTTGTAGAGAGAAAAGCAACCACACAGAGGGAATATCTTCATTTATATAGAAAATCAAAAATAAAATCACAGATGGCAAAAGGAAGAGACGAACGCGCAGTCCAGCGATATATATATATATATATGTATATATCATTTGAGGGAATATTATTCCTAACTTACAGGGAAAAATTCAATTTAGAAATACTAAATCAAATTTCACAAAATATAATATATAAATAAAAATTAGAAAAAGCACCTTTTATCAATTCAAAATGAACAATTAAATTACACCATCTAGAAAATTACAAAAAATATAAATATTAAAAATAAAATAACAATAATATACCGATGATTAAGTAAATTGCAAAATAATAATAAAAACGTATATATATATATTTATAGATAGATAGATAGATAAATAGATAGATAGATAGACACATTCTTACTTACATATATACATATATATTTTTAAATGCCTATGAGCATTTCTTCAAACCGAGTTTCAAAAATAATACACACACATGCACAAACAAACACTCACACGCACACGCAAACACTCACACGCACTCATGTATATGTCTGAGTCAAGCAAATTGTACTCAAACGGAACAGGCCAAAGCAGAAGACTGCAGCTCAACCTGCGTTACGGTAGGATCGAGGAAACGAAAGCATGTTGTGAAACAAATTTCTTAACCTAACAGTTGTGCCGGGATTAGGTAATAAAAATATTATTTTTACATTATTATCGTATGCATGTCAGACAGAATAATATGTGGGAGTTATTTCTGTTGCAGACAGAATCTATTTTCTATGATAATTTATTATTATTTAACACACAACTAATTTACTTGCCTATCAGTCAAAAATGTTAAGATGTATTTTGAGTGTTATATGAAGTAGCTTTGAACATATTTTGAATATCAACCTTCGTATTTATGTATCTCACTAGAAAACATCTGATGTATAAAGATTTAAGGAAGTAGCAGCCTCTACAGGGTTATTAGACCTTTCAGAAATAGCTACCAATTCTCTCTCAACTTATATTCCACCATCAAAAAACAACACAACGTGGGTCTCCTCCATGCTTACTGATGTGTTCAACACAGCAATCCTTTCTACTGCAGTCACAGTAAATCTTCCTCAAGTCGCAACCTATCGCCTTTTTAAAAATAGAAAGAGCACAATTCTTCCCAAGAATAGGCGCAGGAGTGGCTGTGTGTTAAGTTGCTTGCTTACCAACCACATGGTTCCGGGTTCAGTCCCACAGCGTGGCACATTGGGCAGGTGTCTTCTACTATAGTCTGGGGCCGACCAAAGCCTTGTGAGTGGATTTGGCCGATCACTAAGTAACGGGGACATAAACACACCAGCATCGGTTGTCAAGCAATGCTAGGGGGACAAACACAGACGCACAAACACACACACGCATATATATATATATATATATATATATACATATATACGACGGGCTTCTTTCAGTTTCCGTCTACCAAATCCACTCACAAGGCTTTGGTCAGCCCGAGACTATAGTAGAAGACACTTGCCCAAGGTGCCACGCAGTAGGACTGAACCCGGAACCATGTGGTTGGTAAACAAGCTACTTACCACACAGCCACTCATATTTGTTTGGATTAACTTTATATATATATATAGGGAGAATTCACAAAAAACAAAAGACGAAGTCAGGTGGTGTAGACAACAAACAAATGTATTAGTATAACGCTCGGGAAGTGTAAAAGTCTTTCAAGTTTCGAGCCTACGCTCTTCCACAGAAAGAAACAAGGAGAGACAATAAAGAATGTGTAGTGGCTAGCGATCTATCATGGCGAATATTTATACATCTATCTTATATACATGTATGTATGTATATATTTGTGTTTCTGTGTTTGTTCCCCCCACCATCGCTGGACAACCGATGCTAGAGTGTTTACGTCCCCGTAACTTAGCAGTTCGGCAGAAAGAACCGATAGAATAAGTACTAGACTTACAAAGTATAAGTCCTGGTTGTCAATTTGTTCGACTAAAGGCGGTACTCCAGCATGGCAGCAGTCAATTGACTGAAACAAGTAAAAGAATAAAAGAATTGTATGGTAAGTAGCTGGCTTACAAACCACATGGTTCCGGGTTCAGTCCCACTGCGTGGCACCTTGGGCATGATTTCTACTATAGCCTCGAGCCGACTAAAGACTCGTGAGTGGATAAAATACCAATGATTAAGTAAATTGCAAAAAAATAATAAAAACATAATAAAAACGTAAAGCTATATAATTATATACGTTTTTATTATTTTTTTTGCAATTTACTTGATCATTGGTATTTTATTGTTATTTTATTTTAATATTTCTATTATATGTAATTTCTAGATGGTGTAATTTAATTGTTCATTTTGAATTAATAAAAGGTGTTTTTTTCTAATTATATATATATATATATATATATATATATATATATATCTATATATATATATATATATATATACATACGAGCATACATTCATATATGCGTGTGAATATATTGACACATACACACACACACACACAGAGATTCACACACAAACGTAGGCATATATAGGCACTCGCAAAAACACGCCAATACAAACATACATACGTGTACGGGTGTCCGTAACTTCACTTCTCTCCGTTGGGTGTATCCAGCATATATGTAGCAATCATGTCAGATTATGGGGACAATTTGCTGACAGCACCCGAACAATCAACACCCTTATGTAGACACCCTTCTACCCTCACTTCACCCCTGACCCAACTACCATCTATCTCCCCCGGGAGATCCAGAGTTTTGGTCCCAAATCAAATTAAACAAACCGAAATATGCAGACAGATAAACTGATATATGTATGTATATATATATATTATATATATATATATACACACATATATATATATATATAACACATATATATATACATATATATATACATATACACACATATATATATACATATATATATACATATATATACATATATATATACATACATATATATACATACATATACATATATATATATATACATACACACACATATATATACACATATACATTATATATACATATATAATGCATACGTATATATGTAAATGTATGTGTATATATATGTGTGTGTACGTACGTAATATATATATATACATGTATATATATATTATTTATATATATACATATATATATATATACATGCATATATATATATATAATATATATATATATACATACATATATAATATATATATATATATATATAATATATATATATATATATATATAATATATATGGGTTGTTTGTATATGCTTTTATGCGTGTATAAAGACTTGTGACTTTATCATCTTCTGTCATCACCAACTTCTTCGCCATTACCATCTTCTATTTTTATCGTCGTCGTCATCATCATCATCATCATCATCGCCGTCACAATCGACAGACCGCAAAATAAAAAAAAAACATAGGCCTTAACACTAACACTATCAAACACTTCATCACCAACCACCACCACCACCACCACCACCATCGCCACACACAATCAAACTACAAGAACAACAACAACAACTACTACTACTACTACTATTACTACTACTACTACTACTGCTACTGCTGCTGCTGCTACTACCTTCACCACCCTCTCCTCCGACTGCACCGACACCATTCCCACGGGGGACTTGTATCACACGACATAATTATACTCGCCAAACACCAACACCATCATTATCATTGCCATCACCACCATCATCACCATCATCACCATCAACATCACTGTTATTAGTACAACCGCCTCCACATTCTTACTGTTATGCCCACCACCAACAAAAACAACAAAACAACAACAACACCAGCATCAGCAACACCATCGCCATCACACTACCACCAACACTTTATACGACCACCGATACCATCAATGTTTCCACCAGCACCACCACCGTCATAATATATATTCGCCCCACCGTACCCCTATCATCTTCGCCACCGCCGCCAACCCCACTGTCTCATCTTGTTTTTCTTTTGTATTTTTTTCGCCATCTCTTACACAATTGCCAAGACCATCGCCATCGCTCTCACTTATATACCAACGCCTCTGTGTTGTCATTGTAATCCTCACAATCGCCAGACCAGTAACAACAACAACAACAACAACAACAATAATAATAGCAACAACAATAGGCGTAGGAATGGCTGTGTGGTAAGTAGCTCGAGGGATACAGGAACTCAAGCGGCATTGAAGATAACGATTAATATATCGATGGATATATCGATGGATATATCGATGAGTAGGAGGTGAAAATATATGGGAAACTACCACCTGTGTCATCTCTTGTGAAAGGTAAGAGAGTCCAGTTTGCTGGACATTGTTGTAGAGGTGAAAAAGAGGTAATTTCTACTCTTCTCTGGAAGCCATCTACTCGCAATACCAGAGGGCGCACACTCTCCTACCCTGATGTAATCTCCAGGGATACAGGCATCCAGCAACAGGACCTCCGTAATGCCATGATAGACCGTGAAGTCTGGCGTAACATAGTAAATTCCATTGTCTCAACCACGGTCGAACAATGATGATGATGAGGAGGAGGTGAAAAAGATACGTTAGAGGGTTTGAAACCTCATCTTATTGTATCATTTGTAATGGTTTATAACCTCAATTGTGTGTTTAAAAAAAAGTATGTTAAGTAAGAGGTTTTAGTGTCTCCTCCTTGTAAGAGGTTTGAAACCTCATATTGCTTTTTAAAAAAACGAAGAAACTTTTTCGAGAAAAATCCAATCGGCGGGTGTTGGGTTTCGTCCCTTCTTTATTCATTTTATTTCATTTTCATTCATTAATGTGTTTGTCCAGCTCGCAAAGCTACACAATCTTTGTACTGTCTATGTGACAAATTTTATGAAATAAAGTAGCTTCCTTACGAACCACATGGTTCCGGGTTCAGTCCCACTGCGTGGCACCTTGGGCTTAGTGTCTTCTGCTATAGCCTCGGGCCAACCAAAGCCTTGGCGGCGAGCTGGCAGAAACGTTAGCACGCCGGGCGAAATGCTTAGCGGTATTTCGCCCGTCGGTACGTTCTGGGTTCAAATTCCGCCGAGGTCGACTTTGCCTTTCATCCTTTCGGGGTCGATAAATTAAGTCCCAGTTACGCACTGGGGTCGATGTAATCGACTTAATCCCTTTGTCTGTCCTTGTTTGTCCCCTCTATGTTTAGCCCCTTGTGGGCAATAAAGAAATAAGAAACCAAAGCCTTGTGTGTGGATTTGGTAGACGGAAACTGAAAGAAGCCTGTCGTATATTTGTATATGTATATATATATGTGTATGTGTGTGTATATGTTTGTGTGTGTGTTGCCCCCCGCCCCTTCAACATCACTTGACAACCGATGCTGGTGTGTCTACGTCCCCGTAACTTAGCGGTTCGGCCAAAGAGACCGATAGAATAAGTACTAGGCTTACAAAGAATAAGTCATGGGGTCGATTTACTCGACTAAAGGCGGTGCTCCAGCATGGCCGCAGTCATATGACTGAGATTCGAACCCGAAATCCCTCGACAGCGAGTCCGCTGCTCTAACCACGAGGCCATGTGCCTCCACACATAGGAATGTGGTGGGAGAGATTTTTATATTTTACTGAATGTGCGAAGGAAATGCTTGAAAAGAAAACGCGCGAATATTTAGTGAATTACTGAGAATTGCCGTTGGTTGCAAAGCTACTTTGGTTGAGGTTTGGTAAGAAGGATATTTCTGCAGCTGTGATAGATATGTTCTAAGCAAAGGTGAATGGCGTAAGAGCTTGTGAGCTGCGCGATACGGAAACATCAGACATTAATCAACCAGACAAGGGGCCAAGCAGCGAAGAAGCCAGGCAATTGACCTACGAACCAAGAAGCAATCAACCAAGAAATCATTCAACGAACCAACCACGAAGCCAACCATCCAAGAAACCAACCAACCAAGACGCCAACCAACCATGAAGCCAATCAACCAAGAATCCAACCAACCATGAAGTCAATCAACCAAAAAACCAACAAACCAAGAACCAACCAACCGAGAAGCCAACCAACCAGGAAATCAACCAACCAGGAAACCAACCAACCAAGAAGCCAACCAACCACGAAGTCAATCAACCAAGTCCACCAAACAACAACCAAAACCAAACCAAACCAACCAACAACAACCAAACCGAAACCAAACCAACTCAACAAGAAACCAACCAACCAACCATGAAGTCAATCAACCGAAAAACCAACCAACTAAGAAACCAACCAACCATGAAGTCAATCAACTAAGAATCCGACAAGCCAACCATCAAAGAAAACCAACCAATCAAAAATCCAAACAACCAGCTAAGAAAACAGCCAACCTACCTATCAATCAAGTATCTAATCAACCAGCCAAGAAGTCAACCAACCAAGAAAACCAACCAACCAACCAACCGACCAACCAACCGACCAACCAGCCAGCCAGCCAGCCAAGAAGCCAACCAGCCATCCATCAAGGAAGTCAACGAGCCCCAAAGAATGTGGCCACTAAAACAGGAAACCAAATATTCCTCAAATTTCATCCTGTTGTCTAAAAGAAGAGAAAAGACACATCAGACAGTGGATGTCTAGATACACTACGACTGATGAAATATAAGAAGGTGGTTGTAGTTGTTGTTGTTGCT
>NW_021835054.1:40000-42506 GCF_006345805.1 Octopus sinensis | reverse complement strand
CAAAGCCAAAAACCTTTCAGCAACCCCTCATATATATATACAGTGGGGGGAAATAAATATTCGTAAACGTCAAAATTCTCTATTTATCTAATTTCTAATGAACATAAATGGGATATACCAATACTATATTCACATACACATGCATAAACTAAGAATATGCAAAAGAAACTAATAAATTATAGTAACTAAGGAATTTATATTCAATTGTAAATATTTAGGGGTGAAAAAAGTATTCGTATAGAACATAAATAACTGATAATTCTGATTTAATACTTCGTAGCATAATTATTATTCAGTTCCATTTCAACCAATCTCTTCTTGTAGTTCTTAATCAATGACTCGCATGTTTCTCTAGGAATTTTTTCCCATTCTTCTTGACAAATTTTCTTCAAATCTGGAATGCAATTTGAGGCTCTTGAACGAATTTTCCAATAACGCCACAAATTCTCAACGGGGTTCAAGTCAGGTGACTGGCTTGGCCATTCTAATAATTTTATATTGTGATCGACAATCCATTTCTTGGTAAGCTTCGCCGTGTGCTTAGGGTTGTTATCCTGTTGTGAAACCCACCCTTCACAAAGCTGGAGCTTTTCTACAGGGTCCCATAAATTATTGTTCAAAATATTTTGGTACATCTCTGCATTCATTCTAACATCTATCACATGTAAATTGCCAGTACCATTTGCAGAGAAACACCCCCACACTATGATGTTGCCACCTCCAAACTTTATGGTAGGAATTGTGCTTTTCGGCGAATAGGCAATACCATCTTTCCTCCAAACATGGCTACGCGAATTTCTTCCAAACAATTCAATTTTCGACTCGTCTGTCCATAGAACATTTCCCCAGAATGTATCAGGTTTATCTTTATGTTCATAAACAAATTTTAAATGGCCATCTCAATGGCATTTAGTCAACAGCGGAGTTTTTCTAAGAGAGCGTGACTTCAGTTCATTCCTATGAAGTTCATTGCTGATTGTTCAAAGTGTAACACTAGTCACTGAAGCTAACAAATCTTCTTGCAACTCTTTTCTGTTGATCATTGCGTTTTTTTCGATTCTTCACTTCATTTTTCTTAAAGATCTAGGGGAAATCTTGCATGGTGCACTGGATCTTATTCTGTTTTCAACAGTTCCCGATTTTTTATATCTTTGAATAAATGAAGATGTGGTAGAAAATGGAATACAAAGGTATCTGATATTTTCCTGTAACTTTTACCTGCTTTCCACTGTTCAGTAATTAAGTTTTTCACTGTATTTGTCAGTTCTTTACTTTTCGCCATTATTGCGATACTACTTTATGTTGTCTCAGTTCTGAATGAAGAAGCTAGCGTTTTGACACTTAAAAATGACAACTGATAAGATTATTGGAACAAACAAGAAAGTTCTAGTAAAAATAAATATTTCAACAGTATTTTGTGGCATAGAAAATCATAAATTTATTCTGTACGAATACTTTTTTTTCCCCTACATATTTATGATTGTATATAAATTCTTTAGTTACTATAATTTATTAGTTTCTTTTGCATATTCTTAGTTTATGCATCTGTATGCAAATATAGTATTGGTATATCCCATTTATGTTCATTAGAAATTAAATAAATAAAGAATTTTGACGTGTACGAATATTCATTTCCCCCCACTGTATATATATATATATATATACATCACTGGACTTCCAGCCTAGTGTGATTCTCATGTTTATTATTTATAATTTTGAAATTATAGAATATTATATATATTGTGATAAAACTAGTACTTTCATGCGTTACGCAATCATCTGGTTTATGTATTGACAGTCGTTTTCCACAATTGACAACTGTAGTGAAATTATTACATTTGTCCTTTAGTACACGCGGAGATATAGTTGACTATAATAACACCTGAAGACTGCGCAAATGAATAATATTGGGCTGATGATTGAAACTATATTAAAAATAAAACAAAATAATTATATTCGTGTATGCACATGTGATCTAACATAAATATGTGTTCATGCGTGAATGATATATTCACTTGCGTTTCACTCTGATGAGATGCAAATAACTGCCGAAACCACTCAAATCGAATCTGATTGTTTGACAACGGAAGCACAATGTTTTGGTTTAATCCCAATGCTGGCATGTCACAGCAAACTTAAACTCTCTGTTTACTAAACACACGCACACATACCTAAATGTCACTTTAGAATTCTATTTACTCTCAAAACGACGTGTAGTTTTTTTGTTAATGAATTATTTAAACCCTCAGCGATTCCACAGTTATACCTGAATTACTTTACCATATAGGTGCAGGAGTGACTGTATGGTACGTAGGTTGCTTACCAACCATATGGTTCCGGGTTCATTCCTACTGTGTGGCACCATGGGCAAGTATCTTCTACTATTGCTTCGGGCCAACCAAAGCCTTGTGAGTGGATTTGGTAGACGGAAACTGAAAAAAGCCCGTCGTATATATGTGTATATATATATATATGTTGTGTGTGTGTGTGTGTGTGTGTGTGTGTG
>NW_021835054.1:22500-35000 GCF_006345805.1 Octopus sinensis | reverse complement strand
GGACAACAACCCAAGTATTTCTACGTCCCCGAGCATACAAACATTCATACATACACATGTACACACGCACATATACATATGATGGTCTTATTGTTTATAATAATATCAGTGGCTTAGCGTGCGTAACAATACCCTACGCATGCTAAGCCACTGTTATTTTTATAAACAATAACATCCTCATATTTACTCTTTTACTCTTTTACTTGTTTCAGTCATCTGACTGCGGCCGTGCTGGAGCACCGCCTTTAATCGAGCAAATCGACCCCGGGACTTATTCTTTGTAAGCCCAGTACTTATTCTATCGGTCTCTTTTGCCGAACCGCTAAGTGACGGGGACGTAAACACACCAGCATCGGTTGTCAAGCAATGCTAGGGGGACAAACACAGACACACAAACATATACACACACACTTATATATATACACATATATATATATATACGACAGGCTTCTTTCAGTTTCCGTCTACCAAAACTCACTCACAAGGCATTGGTCGGCCCGGGGCTATAGCAGAAGACACTTGCCAAGTTGCCACGCAGTGGGACTGAACCCGGAACCATGTGGTTGGTTAGCAAGCTTCTTACCACACAGCCACTCCTGCGCCTGATATAATTTTCATTCACTTCGATCGCCTTTTTAAATTTGCTGCGGCATTAAAAACGGTAATCGCACCCATTGGTTGAGATGAACAAACTCTATAACCCTGAGAGTCAGTAAGATTCGTTGAGGATGAATTAAGGGTATTTCTCAAAGTTCGAAATCACGAAGATACAGGTTTGTCTGACATTTTCAGTTTTCGATTATTTTCGTCATTCACATTTTGTCATAGGGATTTTGTTCATTGGCCTGCTTTCACCTTCGTGTTCAAGCGAAAACTTGTGCCTTGGTCAATTCGACTACTATATTCCGTCGACCCGCATACTGAACTAGTACTGGCTTTATCGACCCTTTAAAATGAAATGTTAAGTCAACTTCATTAGAATTTCAACTTAGAAAGTAAAAGCAGAAGAAATACTGCTCGGCATTTTTTCCAACGTGTTAACTATTCTGCCGGTTCATCGTCCTTAAATTAGGATTTCAAATAATTATACGAGGCTAACAATATTGCTGGGAGAGGAAGGCGGCTAACTGGCAGAAACGTTAGCACGCCGAGCGAAATGCGTAGCCGTATTTCGTCTGCTGCTACGTTCTGAGTTCAAATTCCGCCGAGGTCGACTTTGCCTTTCATCGTTTCGGGGTCGATAAATTAAGTACCAGTTACGCACTTGGGTCGACGTAATTGACTTAATCCGTTTCTCTGTCCTTGTTTGTCCCCTCTGTATTTAGCCCCTTGTGGGTAGTAAAGAAATAGGTATTTCGTCTGTCATTACGTTCTGAGTTCAAATTACGCCGAGGTCGAAATGCCTTTCATCCTCTCGGGGTCGAAAAATTAAGTACCAGTTGCGTACTGGGGTCGATCTAATCGACTGGCCCCCTTCCCAAAAATTTCGGGCCTTGTGCCTAGACTAGCAAAGAATAATCATTATTTCTAATACTGGTGAAAACGGCGAGCTAGCAGAGTTGTGAGCACGCTACATGAAAATGCTAAGCGGTATTTCGCCCGTCGCTACGTTTTGAGTTCAAATTCCATCGATGTCGACTGTGCCTTTCATCCTTTCGGGGTCGGTAAATCAAGTACCAGTTACGTGCTGGTGTAGATCTAATCGATTGGCACTCTATGCCCACAAAATTTTAGGCGTTGTGCCTAGAGTAAAAGGCCTGAAATTTGGCGGGGGGGGGGATAGGGTGCCAATCGATTTGATCTACATCAGCACACAACTGGTACTTGATTTTGAAAAAGGATTATTAGAATAGAAAAAAGATTGTTTCTAATGCAAGTGCAAAGCCTGAAATATTTTTGTGAGAGGGGATAAATCGATTGCAATTACCCCAGGGCTGAACAGGTACTTATTTTACCAATACCGAGAGGATGAAAGGCAAAGTCGCTGGTGACGGAATTTGAGAACAAAGCGTATAGAGAAATGAAATACCGCTAAGCATTTTGCCCAGCATTCTAGCGATTTTGACAGCACACCGCCTCAATAATAATAATAAAATAATAATAATAATAATAATAATAATAATAATAATAATAAAATAATAATAATAATAATAATAATAATAATAATAATAATAATAATAATAATAATATAATAGCAACAGCAATAATCCTTTCTAATATAAGCACAAGTCCGGAAATTTGGAAGCGGGATAAACGATCACATCGACCCCGGTGTTTCACTGGTACTTAATTTATCGACCCCGAAGTACGAAAGACAAAGTCGACCTCGGCTGAATTTGAAATCAGAATGTAAAGACGGACGAAATACTGCTAAGCATTTTGCCCGGCGTGCTAATAATAATAATGATGATAATAATAATAATAATAATAATAATAATAATAATAATATTATTATTATTATTATTATCAGTGGCTCTCGTGGCTTCTGATCCATGCCTTGATGCAGTACCAGGCAGTGGCTCTCGTGGCTACTGATCTTAACTGATTGGAAGTGTTATCATGTACATTGTTTTGTCTTGGTATAAAAGATGGGCTACAGCAAATATTCTTCTCAATACCACAGATTTGCTTGTCAGTTGTTTGACCTTAACCAGTTGACCATGCCCCTTAGTGGCTGACGATATGTGCATCTCTGATCACGAGCTGCAGTAGTGGGGAGCATCATAGCCATGTGAGAGTGATTCTTTGGGGTTTGAATAATTCACCTCTGGAAACATGGGCGTTTCGTCCAACATCCTTAAACAACCTTTATTCAGGGAGCTTTTGAGTGGGATGGGTTACTCGACCAGAAGAAAATTCTAAGTGGGCCCCACCTGCAAGGTCATGTGCTGTTTATCTTGATATGAGATCACCATGTTGCACATATATGGTTGTGATGCATGTGCCTAGTGTACCCTTATCAGACGGGTAGTTATGATGGGTATACTGGGCTTCGTATATTTTACCCCAGTGTCACTTTGATGGCATGCACTGCTCTCTCACTCAATAATAACAATAATAATAATAATAATTCTTTCCATTATAGGCACAAGGCCTGAAATTTTATGGGGAGGAGCCAAGTCGATTCCATCGACTCCAGTAGTCAGCTGGTACTTAATTGAGTGACCTCGATCGTGAAAATAGACGTAATGCCGCTAAGAATTTTTTCCCAGCGTGTAAACAGTTCTAACCGCTGGCCGCCTTGATAATAATAATAGTAATTCTGTTATAGGCACAAGGCCTGAAATTTCATGGTGAGCAGATTACATCGACCCCAGTGCTTGACTGGTTCTTAATTTGTCGACCACGAAAGGACGAAAGTCAAATTCGAGCACGTCGGGATTCGAAATCCGAACGTAACGACGAGCGAAACGCCACTTATCAACTTGCCCCGCCGTGCTAACGATTCTGCCAGATCCCTGCCTTAATAATAATAATAATAACAACAACAACAACAACAACAACATCAATATCAACAACAGCAACAACAACAGCAAAAGCAACAATGAATAAATAAATAATATTGAAAGACGTGTACCACCGTCAACAGGCGTGTGCAGGCGGTAAACGCTGAAATCGCATCTAACATCTGTTGAGAATGCATTCGCTATTAATGATTAAACGAGAATATCCAATAAAAATATGAATATATATATGAAAATATACAAATAGAAGTTTACATTGAAACACGAAATAAAATGATTGTATAAACATGTGACTAGAAAAAACAAAAAGTTTTCACATTTTCAGATATGAAATTTATTTTAACAGAACCCCTACAATAACATGATTTGTGTGCGTAAGCGGGGTGTGTTCTGTTCTGTTGGACTGGTGTAGGAAGGTGCATATATATATGGATGTGTCTATATATGTAGACACACATACATATATATACATATATATATACGTATGCATGTATGTATGCGCCTGTATTTATGCATATATGGATGTGCGTGCGGGTGTATTTTCTTTGTGTGTCGAATGGCCATCCACATCTATTTACTCGTATAAGCGTGCTTCTCCGAGACTTCTGATGTTTTTTCTAACAATGATTGGACGATACTTACATATGTTATATGTATCATATACACACATACGTACCCATACATACATGTATATACATACATATATATATATATGTGTGTGTGTGTGTATGCATGTGTGAGGTATTTGTTTTAAATTTGATATCAAGTCTAACATCAAGTGATTATTCTTGCTAATGTCGAAATACGCACTGAAAAGCACCTCGCCAAATACATACACACCAGCTTACATATATATGTGTGTGTTTCTGTGAGTATATGTATGAGTTTACGTGTGTGTGAGTGAGTGCGTAGACAGATTATGTATTTATATTGAACGGTCACGCGTGTAAACGTTCAAAATATATTTGCAGAGATGTACATCTATATGGGGATTTTATATATACATAGCACTCACATCCAAAATAGATGCGATTACCTAGATTCTTTAGTGGAGCGCTTGAAAAATTGAGGAAAGCCTCAACATGAAACCCTTGGTAGCACTGTTAATTCAAAAATATAGAATATCTATTCACCTAATACTGTGTTGAAATACACACAATCACTGTTCGATACTATCCGATAATCACATATACGTATCCATACATAAACATACTCACACACGTATACATATACATACATGCATATATACATACATATATATATATATATATACTAATACATACGTACTAATACATACTAATATATACTAATACATACACCAACCCCATACATACGCACGTCCAGACCAATCTTACGCACTAATACTCTCTCATACACACACACACACACACACACACCCTTATACATACTAATACATACACCAACCCTATACATACACACATCCAGACCCCCCCCACGCACTTTTAGCTGGTCCCTCAACCCATTTATCAACCCTATTATCTCCCCTTATTTCGCTCTCGCGTCTCATGTTTGATCTTTGACCTCTGGCCGAAATCAGATCGCCATGTTGATTCGTTAGCTACTGCACGCATTTTTTTTCTCTCCTTCTTTCTGTGTTTTTCTCTCTGTGTATCTTTCTGTTGACGAGCGTAGGCTCGAAACGTTAAAGACTTGTTTTATTTATATTTCCTGAGCGCCATACTAATACAATTGTTCGTTTGTTTTCCACCTGCCTTCGTCTTTTGTTTATTTTCATAAAGCTCCCCGTTATATATTATATATATATATATATATATATATATATATTATATATATATATATATGTATATATATACACATAGACACATATGTATATATATATATACATACATATATACATATATATACATATGAAATATGTATATGTTTATATATATAATTGTAAAATTTGTTGATTTTATTAAATTAACTATATTTCACCCTTTATCTGTATTGATTATTTTACTCCCCTACGACAGAACTACGAATTCATTTTCGGCAGTATTATTTGTAACTCACGTGGAAAAAATTCTGGAGGGAAATACGAATTCACTTGTCTATATAAATGTGGATATGCTGATTAGCTTCTGTATGCCCCGATGTCGCCTGGTCGGAAATATGGAAGGTAAGATTTCCTAGCATTTCTAGATTTATGTATCGGAATATTATGTTGATAAAGGAAATGAATCTTTGATTCTAATCCAGAAACGTATGCGTCCATAATTGACGGTGGACTGTTTGATTTCGTTATTTTTCTTCGTTTTTTTTTTGCCATAAAATGAGTTACAAATACTGTTTCTTTTTTGTAGTAAAAGAAATAACAGTCTTCTGGCTGCTATTTCTAATACTTTCGGTATGTGGTCTAGCAACTTGTTGCAAAGACCCTCATTGTTATAATTATATATAAATAGCAGTATCGCCCGGCGTTGCTCGGGTTTGTAAGGGAAAAAACTATATAAGCATTTTTAGAGAGTTACTTCCCTTATATAATAGCAAAAAATTGCATTAAAATGAGAAAAAATTATGATAAATTTTTTTTAAATCGTAGACTCATCGTAGACGCGCGCTAATACCCAGAAGGGCTCGATATGAATCACGACTATAAGATACCCGCTTTTGGTTACACTGCACCGCAAAATGTGGGAGTAGTTACGAATCTAAATCGTAGGAGACAGACACACAACTTCACTTTATATATAAAGATTTTACCGAATCATACCGAAATACTACTTGGTGAAATTTGTTGATTTTATTAAATTAATTATATTTCACCCTTTATCTGTATTGTTTATATATATATATATATATATATATATTGCAATAATTAGTACTGCGATTATTTTATTAAATTTACCATTTGTTGTTTTTAGAATAGTAGTAGTAGTAGTAGTAGTAGTAGTAGTAGTAGTAGTAGTAGTAGTAGTAGTATGTTTTGACGTGCGCGGATATACAAACTGTTCATTACAATTCAATATAATGATGGCGCTTTCCTCTGCAATCACTCATCGTCTTTGCAGAAAAATATCAAGCCAGCAACGTAATTATCTAGTATATTAATACTCTAGTGTTTTTATTCCGTCACAATATATGAATGGAAAAAGAAGGGGTGATCGATGAGTAAAGAAAGAAGGGTCATGGTAAACTTGGTGGTGGGATGATGGAAGTTCTACGGTGAAAAAATATCAAACAGCGTTTCAGCTCTGCGTGAGTATATGTGTGTGAATGTTTGTGTGTGTGTGTGTGTGTGTGTGTGTGGTGTGTGTGTGTGTGGTGTGTGTGTGTGTGTATGTGTGTGTGCGTGTGTGTGTGTATGTGTGTTCGCGCGCGCAATGGAAGTGGAATGATGAGCATTCAACGCTGAAAAGAAAGATTAAACAGCGTTTCAACTCTGAGTAAGTATATGTGTATATGCGTGTACGTGTCCAAGGGAAGTGTGTGAATGTTTGTATCTGTGATTATTATGTACCTCATTTTGTACCTTATTTATATATAAAATACTACAATTAGCTGTTATTTTTAACGGCACGGGCCAGCTAGTTCTTTAATATTATTTTTGAAAATGCAGAGAAAAGTTATGCTTTTGCTGAAGTGTAATATTACCGAAACATACCTGAAATCCGTAGCTTGGCACTACGTATTTGAGATAAATACTATAGGTACAGAAGTGCTGCAACGTGGGACTCTACAAGATGCGCGGAGATGAAAGAAACTACACGACTATTGCTGAGTTGTTAATTTATGTCGGATAGATGTTGTCGGTTGTTTGACGAATCTGGCTATCGACCATGTGTGTCATGAGAATCATCTCATCCTTTAACTAGGCAAGGTATACGGTGTTCCTGTGTTGTAGCTATGGCAGAAGAGGTTATTTGGTGGACGTATTTGAAAGGATTGAGGACAGACACTCTCTCCACCTCAGTCAAGGCCCCATCGACTACTTCAAGTCCCAATCTGAGCGGAAATTGAGGGTGGAGACAGAAATACTCTCCGCCATCAAATTTGTAAAATGGCTTCAACTGCTCTAAGCTTTCGTTCACAGATTGGGCAACAAGAGTTGGTCGTGGATTTGTGTCCCTCTTAGCCAAGTTGATCCCGAATCAGTGTTGTTTCCTTGATTGATCCTAGTTGGAGTCTTCTTGTATCAAAACTACACCAACCATTTATTTTCATATTTTGTATACTATGCTTAGTTTTATCTCATTACAGCTTCCTTTCGCTTTCTTACACATATCTTATTATGTAACACACCAATAAGTTGTTTTGTAATGTCCCTCTCATCAGCTATATCCTGTAGAAAATATAAGATTGTTATCATAATTTTTTTTTTGTTTTTTGCTCTTGATATTATTCAGTGGTGACTTACATGAGTATTGTTGAGTTCCTCCTTGAAGTGGAGGATTTTACAGCATACGACTGCATGGAATGGTGTTTTTTGTTAACTTACGCGTAGACAGAAAACTTCAAAGAGTTCGGAAGGCTTACCCATGCAAGATTTAGATAAAAATACGGTTTGTTTTTTTAGACATATCTTGTCAAAACATTCTCTAAACATGGCGTCTGTTACTACAAAAATGGAACGCCTCCAAAACAGCATACAAAAAGAAAAACCAAAACTTTCAACAAACGAACACTTGCGACAAAATAAATGGAAAAGCTATTTTATTGTCACAACGAAACGCAAAGCAAAATGTTGACATAAAGAAACAAATAAAAGCAATTTAATAACAATCCCAACACGCATATACACACTCACATGCATGCACACATATAAACACACACACACACACCACACCACACACACACACACACACACACACACACACACACACACAAGATAGCAAGTGAAGACGCCGTTCTTTCGTGTGTTCCTTGCCTTTGTCTTCTCTGTAGACAATGCGGTCGGATGAACGTCAACTTTTCTCTTTTTATAGAGGATTAATGAAAGACATGAATGATGATGGTCTGATAATGATTCTGCGAGTCTACAAGGAGAATCTGATAGTCATTTGTGAGATTATGGAAACATTTACAAAAGTGCTTGGTGGGACAGTACTATACTCTTTCATTACTTCTAGAGAAACTCTACAACACAAGTATAGCTGTCTTAGGACCACCAAGGCCGAACCTATCCGAGATACGCGGACGTTGGCAAAATGTGCATTACGTAGACTTCTGGAATCCATGTATTACTAATTGTGGTTTTATGTCGAAACAAATGTTATCATGTAGAAGATAGATCTATCTTTCAGCCACTTCTTCTGCGAAGTTTGAGCCACCCTAAAAGTTGGTAGTATAGACATTCTTTTGCTACTTAGTGATTATGTTCAAAGAAACTGTGGTGTGAAAAGTTTTGAAAGCGATAAGAACAAATCTTTTCCTCTTTAGCCAATAAACCCTCATGAACTTTAACTGCAATTTTAAAAAGGCAAGGGTTAATTTCACTTTCATGAAATTTACTGCCGTACAATAAATTTTGTGGATGTAGACGAGAGTTGTGAAATTGACCTGGTTAAATTGACCTACTCTGATTCTGTATCTGTTTGCGGTTGTCGAGAACCGAGTGAAGCTACACGTCTTAGGTACATCAGAGTTATCGTAACCCCAGTGTAGGGTGTGAAGTTGCAATACCATTTATGGATATTTTCTTGTTATTTACACTTTTATAGTGCCATTGCAATTTATCATCATATATATATTAATAGATCTTTAATAATATGTATCTCCTCACTTTACACGATGGAAATCAACGCCGGCTGAAGTGCATGGCGGCATTTCGTCCGTCTTTACGTCGACTTAGCCTTCCATCATTTCGGGGTTAATAAATTAAGCATCAGTGAAACACTGAGGTCGATGTAATCGGCTAATCTTCTCCAAAATGTCAGGTTTTGAGCTTTTAGTAGAAAAGATGAAAGGGTTATTATTATTATTATTATTATTATTATTATTATTATTATTATTATTATTATTATTATTATTATTATTATTGTATTATTATTATATATATTACTATTATTATTATTATTATTATTATTACTATTATTATTATTATTATTATTATTATTATTATTATTATTATTATTATTACTATATTATTATTGTTATTATTATTATTATTATTGCTATTATTATATATTATCTTACTATTATTATTACTATTATTCGTTATTGTTATTATTATTATAATTATTATTACTATTATTATTATTATTATTATTATTACTATTATTATTATTATTTTATTATTATTATTACTATTATTAATTATTGTTATTATTATTATAATTATTATTACTATTATTATTATTATTATTAACTATTATTATTACTATTATTATTATTGGTTTATTCCTATAAGTATTATTACTATTATTATTATTATTATTATTACTTATTATTATTGTTATATTATTATAATTATTATTACTATTATTATTATTATTATTATTATTATTATTATTATTATATTATTATTATTATTATTATTACTATATTATTATTGTTATTATTATAATTATTATTACTATATTATTATTATTATATTCCTATTATTATTATATATTCTGTTATTATTATTAGATTCTTATTAATTATTATTATTATTATTTTCTTACTATTATTATTATTATTTTAGTCTTTTATTACTATTATTATTATTGTTATATTATAATATTTTATTATTAATTCTTCTTCTTATTATTATTCTATTATTATGATTGTTTATTCTTATCTAATTCTTATTATTATTATTATTATTCTTATTATTATCTATTATTATTATTATTATTATTTTACTATTATTATTCTTATTATTATTATTATAATTATTCTTACTATTATTATTATTTTATTATTATATATTATTACTATTATTATATTGTTTTTATTATTATAATTATTATTCCTATTATTATTCTTATTCGTATTACTATTATTATATTATTTATTATTATTATTATTACTATTCTTATTATTGTTATTATTATTATTATCATAATTATTACTATTAGTATTATATTCTTAACTATTCTTATTATTCTTATTATTATTATTATATTCTTATTACTATTATTATTCTTGTTATTATTATTAATTATTATTCGTACTATATTATTATTATTATTCTATTATTTTATTATTATTCTTATTATTACTTATTATTAGACTAATTATTTTATATTTTATTATTACTTTTATTATTACTATCTTATATTGTTATATATATTATAATTATTATTACTATATTATTATTATTATTCTTACTATTATTCTTACTATTATTATTTTGTTATTATTATTTAATTCTTCTACTATTATTCTTAGTTATTACTATTCTTATTATTATTCTTATTATTATTCTTCTTCTTATTATTACTACTTATTATTATTGTTATTATTATTATAATTATTATTACTATTATTCTTATTATTATTACTATATAATTCTTATTATTATATTATTATGATTTTGTTTATTATTCTTATTATTATTATTATTCTATTATTATATTGTTATTATTATATAATTATTCTTACTATTATTATTATTAATTATTATTACTATTATTATTATATTATCCTTTTTTTTATTATTATATAATTATTATTACTATTATTATTATTATTCTTATTACTATTATTCTTATTCTTCTTATTATTATTATTATCTTCTTATTATTGTCTTATTCTCTATTATTATTACTATTATTCTTATTATTATTACTCTTATTATTATTATTCATTATTATTTTATTATTATTCTATTATTATTATTTTATTATTATTATAATTATTATTCTTATTATTATTATTATTACTTTATCCTTCTTATTATTATTATTATTTTATTATGTTATTATATTATTATTATTATTATTATTATATTCTTATATTGTTTTTATTATTATACTTATTATACTATTATTATTATGATTATATTACTATTATTATTATTTTATTATTACTATTATTATTATTATTATTACTATTATTTATTACTATTAATTATTATTATTATTATTCATTATTATTATTTTATTATTATTATTATTATTATTATGATTATTATTATCATTCAGTATTTTTATTTTCATAGCGTGCTTTCACTTCACTACCGAGAGCAGCTCTCTGTGTGCCTTAGTATGTGCTGTGATTTGTTGTGATGCTCTGATGGTTATTGTATGGAAAGTGTTCTGCGTAGGATTGTGGTGTAGTGCCTAGCAGTGCAATTTTCTGTATGTTATATGTGTTTGTAAGTCCTGGTGTTTTTGTTATGTATCTGTCTGAATATTTTTTTTATCATGCCTAATGCACCTACTATAATAGGAATTGTTTCTGTTTTTTTAGATTCCACATTCTAGTTACCTCTATTTCAGGTCTTTGTATTTTGAAAGTTTCTCCATTTCTTTTAGAGACACGTTGTCATCTGCCGGTATTGATACATCAATTAGAAAGCATTTTTTCTTCATGATTCTCTGACAACTATATCTGGTCTGTTGGCCTTAATTTCTCTATCTGTGTGTATCGGCATATCCCAGAGTATGGTTGCCTTCTCGTTTTCTGTGACCTTTTCTGGTGTGTGCCTATACCATCTTTTTTCTGTTGTTATTTCCATAATGTTGGGCATAGCTTCCATTGTAGTAGGTTTCCAACTTTGTCATGTCTGTGAATATATTCCTTCTTAGCTAGGATTGGGCAGCCAGAGATAATATGATTTTATTTGTTTCTTGTCCATCTCACATATTCTGCAGTTACTTGTTATATTTCTTTTCATTACATGTTTTTGGTAATTTCTGGTGGGTAGGCTTTGGTCTTGTGCTGCAATTAAAAATCCCTCTGGTCTCTGCTTTGAGTCCTGAGCTTCTCAACCATTGCTGGGATTTTTCTTTGTCTATTTCTTTTGCGTTTAGTTTAGTCCAGTATTTTTACCATGGGGGCTTTTCTTGCCATCGTTTTAATCATGGTTCGTTGCTGTTCTGTTCTTAGTTTGGATTTTTTTTTTTATAGCTTTTGTTGTTTCTT
>NW_021835054.1:10000-20000 GCF_006345805.1 Octopus sinensis | reverse complement strand
TATACACTCACAGACACAACAACAGCAACAATAACGACGGCAGCTACAATACAGTAACAACAACAGACATGTTCTTTGACTAACACAAGCGCTATCTTACAATAATGACGTTGTTAATTCTGCTCCTGCTGTTGTGCTTATAGTATTTAAGTATTTTGTATTGCTTTCCTGTGTGCGTGGGAGACAGTGCATAGAGACAAAGTGCAATAGCAGATGTTCGATGTCGTTGTTTAGTGGTAAATAAACACAGATTCTCAGGAAATCGCTTATCTTAAGTAGAAGCTTACACTACTGTCCACAACTCCGGTCTCCCAGGAACATGGACATTATCCAGCAACTGGAGAAACTGACGAAGAAAAACGGTTTTCGCGAAGAAAATATTTCAAATTACATTCATGGCTTGGGCTATTTTTACTTGCAGTAGTTACATCTGAGATTCATGCAATGCTGAGCTGGTCGCCAATGTATACATATATACATACATACATACATACATACATACATACATACATACATACATACATACATACATACATACACACTCATACATATACGTACATACATACACACACACATCATACATACATACATCCTACATACATACACACACACACACACACACATACATACATACATACATACATACATACATACACACATACACACACACATACATACATACATACATACATACACAACACACATACATACATACATACATACATACATACACACATACATACACACACAACACATACATACATACATACATACATACCTACATACATACATACATACATACATACATACATACATACATACATACATATATATAATCAAAATAAGCAATAAGGATATCCAGAGGTAATGCAGTACGATCGTTTCATGCGTTTCCTTGTTTCTTTGTTGCTTATCTTGATTATAATCACCTTATTTTAAATTATACGGATAATACCATACTAAATTCTGATGTCTTCAACTTAAGTACAAGATTCATATATATATATATATATATATATATATATATATATATATCATTGGATGTCAAGGAAACAGAAATCAGGTCATCTACTCTGTTACCTTAAAGCTGTTTTTGTTGTAAGATCCAGTGGATTCCGAGCCGAGTGCTCGTGCAACATCTGATAGCTTCGTCGGAGCCCTTAAAAGAAGGCGTATGTTTATTTCGAAAAACATTTAAATAGACGACGTGGATTATGTAATATTCGTGCCCTTGTCCTCCCCGAATAATACTATGCTCTACACTCCCCTGATACTTTATTCTAAAGCATACACAGACATGCAGGAAGTAAATAGACACCTTTCATTTCCAAAATCTTTTATTTAATACGCAAAGCGAACAATTGAAATGTAATCGATAGGTAGGACTACATAGTTTAGTATTTACTTGACATTCCCTTTGCAGTTTTTAATTCAGAAACTCTTTTTGTCATTGAACTGATGAGCTCTGCGAGTGTCTCTTGTGGAATTTCTGACCAATTTTCGCGCAACAATCGAAACAATTAATCTTTAGATTTAGGTCTCTGTCGAGATTTTCGTATAGCTCTATCTAGTATTGCTCCAAAGATTTTTAAGTGGGTTCACGTCAAGAGATTAGCTCGGCCAAGGAAGCTTTTTAATCCCATTTTCAGTCAGCCATTGTTGATTCCTTTTCGGTCTGTGGCATGGAACCCATCTTCCATGAATAAAAACACATTTTTTGTTATGTTATCGTATGAATACATTGGAAGTAGTCCTTGCTTAAGTATTTCGAAGTATTTTTCAGAGTTTATGGTTCCAACACATTCGATCAGCTCAGAACGACCATTGCTGATGACAGCTCCCCCTACCATTACATGGATACTACCATGTTTCACAGTTGGTTGGAGTCGTTTCAAATCAAATTCTTAATTGGGAAGCCTCCAGACCCAAACACGTCCACTGTCTGAAAATAATGCAAATCTGGATTCATCTGAGAAAATCACTCTATCCCAAAATGAACTGGATTTTCCTGACATCTCCTTAGACAATTTCTTTCTTTTCATGACATTAATTGATTGAAGGGGAGGTTTTCTTCTAGCTGCTCGTCTTTAATACCCTTGAGTACTAGGGGCCGAAACCGGACGTGGTTCCTCCTGGTGATGTCTTGAGCTAACTGGATCCTATAAAGGAGCTGCTGTGGTAGCAGACTACGGAACATGGTTGAAATTCCATACATACATACATATATACATACATACATACACACACACACACACACAACACACACACACACACACACACACACACACACACATATATATATATATACACACATACATATATATATGTATACAAGCATGCTCTCGCACACATACGAACACACACACACCAACACACATACACGCATACATATATAAATGCCGTAACAATGCACATGAAACAGTCACCTGACACATCGACTCCAGGGTTAGCCTCATTATGAATATAAACAGGAATAGAATACAGTTGACATGAGCTGATATGCGAATCAGGTTATGAGAGACGTCGATTGCAACCTGGAAGTGTTAATTTAGCCAATTAGCGTGCGTCGAGTAATTCTTT
This sequence comes from Octopus sinensis, assembly GCF_006345805.1. NCBI lineage: Eukaryota > Metazoa > Mollusca > Cephalopoda > Octopoda > Octopodidae > Octopus > Octopus sinensis. The sequence continues at coordinate 17,420 of NW_021835054.1, read as the reverse complement.
CACATCGCTAATTAGTTAACGAAACACTACCAATCATCTGATTAGCAAGTATTTTTTTTTTTTGTTTTGCATTTTCTTTTTTCTTTTTGGAAAACTGAAATATCGAAATATAAGGTAAAAAAGCAATCATTCGTTCATGTTTATTTATTTCGTTTCTGTTTTATACCTTACCTATAAGTTGAAATGATGTCGATTCTTCATGATAGATAGATGGATGGATGGATAGATAGATAGATAGATAGATAGATAGATAGATAGATAGATAGATAGATAGATAGATAGATAGATAGACAGATAGATGAATAGATAGATAGATAGATAGATAGATAGAGATAGATAGATAGATAGATAGATAGATAGATAGATAGATAGATAGATAGATAGATAGATAAAGCTATATAGACTTACATAAACACATACGTAAATACTTTCACACACACATACATACAGTGAGAGAAGCTCAACAAATAGATATTTTCTCTTTATACACCAGTGCGTACACGGACTACTCCCTCACTTCAATTATCACTCCATCCATCCCCCACGAATCCACCACCTTATCTACCTACATCCTACCTATCTTCCTACATACCTACCAACAAATCGGCCTACCTATCTATCTCCCTATCTGTCTCCCAACCAACCTAGCTACTTATCTGTACATCTATTTATCATTCTTTATCTCTTTATCTTATCACAATTCATCTCTTGTTATCTAAGTGTTTACACAATCAACGTATATGTTTACCTTTTTCTACATATTCTACTGCTCCGCCCGACATCACATCATTAACACACTAACATCGGTTTTTACCGAGAAACATCGCTCTCTACGTCCTATGCTTAACTCTCAGTACCACTCCCATTACAAAACGCCGTCACGAGTTTCGCCACCGTCGTCAATAACAATAGCGACTACAACCAAAACAATACCAAGGAAAACGCGTCTGCAACAACAATTACACCGCTATCATCAATACCATTATCACCTCCATTACGACAACAACAAAACAATAATAGTAACTAATTATTTCAAATTTTGATAAAAATACTAATAATAATAATAATAATAATAATAATAATAATAATAATAATAATAATAATGATAATAATGATAATAATACTAATATAATAATAATAATATAATAATAATAATAATAATAATATAATAATAATAACACCATCAGAGCATCACATAATCACAGCACATACCCAAGGCACACAGAGCTGCGCTCGGTAGTGAAGTGAAAGCACGCTATAAAAATAAAACTACTGAAATAATAATAATATAATAATAAGAATACTAATATTAATAATAATAATAATAATAATAATAAGAAGAAGAAGAAGAAGAAGAAGAAAAGAAGAAGAAGAAGAAGAAGAAGAAGAAGAAGAAGAAGAAGAAGAAGAGAAGAAAAGAAGAAGAAGAAGAAGAAGAAGAAGAAGAAGAACAACAAAAGCTATAAAACAAATGAAATCCAAACTAAAACTAGAACAGCAAAGAACCATGATAAAACGATGGCAAGAAAAGCCCCTTCATGGTAAATACTGGACTAAACTAAATGCAAAAGAAATAGACAAAGAAAAATCCCAGCAATGGTTGAGAAGCTCAGGACTCAAGCAGAGACAGAGGATTTTTAATTGCAGCACAAGACCAAAGCCTCCCCACCAGAAATTACCAAAAACATGTAATGAAAAGAAATATAACAAGTAACTGCAGAATATGTGGAGATGGATACGAAACAATAAATCATATTATCTCTGGCAGCCCAGTCCTGGCTAAGAAGGAATATATTCACAGACACGACAGAGTTGGGACCTACATACACTGGAAGCTATGCCAACATTATGGAATAACAACAGAAAAAGATGGTATAAGCACACACCAGAAAAGGTCACAGAAAACGAGAAAGCAACCATACCCTAGGATATGCCAATACACACCGATAGAGAAATTAAGGCCAACAGACCAGATATAGTTGTCAGAGATAATGAGGGAAAAAATGCTTTCTAATTGATGTATCAATACTAGCAGATGACAACGTGTCTCTAAAAGAAATGGAGAAACTCTCAAAATACAAAGACCTGGAAATAGAGGTAACTCGAATGTGGAATCTAAAAACAGAAACAATTCCTATTATAGTAGGTGCATTAGGCATGATAAAAAATATTCAGATAAATACATAACAAAAACACTAGGACATACAAACACATATAACATACAGAAAATTGCACTACTAGGCACTGCACACATCCTACGCAGAACACTTTCAATACATTAACCATCAGAGCATCACAACAAATCACAGCACATACCCAAGGCACACAGAGCTGCGCTTGGTAGTGAAGTGAAAGCACGCTATAAAAAAAAAAAATAATAATAATAATGATAAATTCTTGTTTTATTGGCCACAAGGGCTAACATAAATCAACATGTAAGGACAAACACAGGACGAAAAGTACAAAGGCTTTTGCGAAAAAGAAATGACCGTGTAAACATTAGAAAAACAGCGAAAAATGTAACAATTAGAAAGAACTGCCAATAGGAGGAGGCACTTCAAAAGGTTACTCGTGGAAAAACCCATAAAGACCATGGGATCCTGGTCAAAAAGGGGTAGAGAGCCCCTTCTCCTTTTATATTATCTTTGTTTTTTTACAGGTGTAATCCCAGAATTGGTCCGTTCATACTGGCCATTTTACCGACATTCACCCACCTTTCAATAAATTTGCTACGAGACAGCACTTCTCTCTCTACTCTCATCTTCCTTTTCAACTGGAACTTGAAAATGTTGATGAGGCCTTGACCAAAGAGGAAAGTGTCTGACTTTAGCCTTTTCAAACGGGTCCACCATACCACCTCTTTTGCTACAGCCACTAGACAAAGGAAAATTGCCTTGCCCTCCCGGTTAAAGGAGGTCGGCGGGGCAATATTCACTATGGATTCAGCTGATAGCCGGATCCGTCCTATATGCGACAGTAGCTGTTCGACATAAACCCACCGGCCAGCAATACTCGGGCACTGGACGATAATAATAATAACAACAAATAACGTCAACAACCTTAAGAGTAACAAAAGCATTGAAACAACCTTTCTAGTAAAAGCACAAGACCTGAAATTGAATGGGAAGAACTGGTCGATTATATCGATTCCAGTGCGGAACTGGTATTTATTTAATCAACTCCGAAATGATGAAAAGCAAAATCGACCACGGCGGAATTTGAACTCAGGACGTGAAGACGGGCGGAAGCCGCTAAGCATTTTGACCAGCGAGGTTAGGATTCTGCCGGCTCGCCGCCTTCGGTAATAATCTTTGGGGAAGAGAGGGTTGAGTCGATTACATCGGCCCCAGTGTTCAACTAGTACTTATTAGTTATTTGATATCACACGACTCAAATATTTGACTAGTACTTTATTTTATCGACCCCGAACGAACGAAAAGTAAAATTGATCTTAGAGGGATTTGAACTCAGAAGATAGTGCGCCGATAGGAATATCGCTAAGCATTTTGTCCACAATTCTGCCAGCTCACTTCGTTATTGCACTTTCTTTATTAAGTATTTACAAAAAGATTCAGACTTGTACACTATGATGGAATACAATGTGAGGTTACAAAAAATGCGTTTAATCAGTAAAATAACAGAAACAAAGGTACAAAAATTTTAAACAAGAAATATTTCGCTAAAATTGGTAAGACTTGGACAAAACTACGCTCATCGTTATTACTAAGACAAGGACCCACTCCATATCTTTCTTCAGTAAACAGAGACATGCTCAGGGCATGCCCTTCAAACGGACATTCTTGCCGCTCACATCGACCTTTCAACAAATTTGTTGGAAGGTAGTACCTTTACCTTCCTTTACAAATCAGACTTGAAAATTTGATGTGGGCTTGGAAGGTATCTGTCTTTAGCCCTTTCAGTCTCATCCACTACACAACTTATTTCACCAAGATAAAAGGTCACATAACGATATTTACAATTAATTCAGCTGATAGCCGGCTCCGTCATACATGCAACAGTAGGTATTCGGCACAACTCCGTCTATAAGCATTACTATAAGGCGGCGAGCTGGCAGAAACGTTAGTACACCGGGCGAAATGTGTAGCCGTATTTCGTCTGCCGTTATGTTCTGAGTTCAAATTCCGCCGAGGTCGACTTCGCCTTTCCTTCTTTCGGGGTCGATAAATTAAGTACCAGTTACGCACTGGGGTCGATATAATCGACTTAATCCGTTTGTCTGTCCTTGTTTGTCCCCTCTGTGTTTAACCCCTAGTGGGTAGTAAAGAAATATATAAGCATTACTCGGGCACTGGACGTGAACGTGCAGAATAGTTTCATAGCTCTTCACATCGCGGACAGATTCGGTTGTTCTGCGTCTATCGGAGCGTAAATTGCTACCAGCCTCAAGACACATTCATTGCTACCACTGTTCACATCCAGGGTCACAAAATTACTTTCTTGTTCCAATAATATGATTCGGATTCTGAGATCTGGACCCTTCGGAAACACCAGAGTTGTTCTTATTCCCGATACTGGTCGACTTGTAGATAAGTAGACGGCGTAGCCACCGAAAAAAGGCACAACGACTCGTGGATGAGAAATTCTGGTCTGTTAATTACCACAACATCTAATTCTATAATAACGACATTAACAGCTAAATGCACAGCTTGAAGAACAATGAAATGCCAATCAAAGAAGCTCGCCAGAAGAAGCTCGCACAAGCAGATGCAGCAAATCGTGCATTTCTTTCGTGCATTTCCTTCACCAATAAAAAGCAACAGTGCAGTGAGAACGGTTTTAATAACAACTGGTCTAGCAGAAGCAGTGAAACACACCAAAAATGTATTTCTTTTGCCTAGGTACATCGTGTTTGTTTCATAAGCATGAACGTTTAAATAAGGCGTAGAAACACATCAACAGACTAGAACAGAGAAAAGTTACGCTCGATTTACTGCAACACCCTTTAGACCAAATACTCTTTTACTCTTTTACTTGTTTCAGTCATTTGACTGTGGCCATGCTGGAGCACCACCTTTAGTCGAGCAAATCGATCCCAGGACTTATTCTTTGTAAGCCTAGTACTTATTCTATCGGACTCTTTAGCCCAACCGCTAAGTTACGGGGACGTAAACACACCAGCATCGGTTGTCAAGCGATGTTGGTGGGGACAAACACAGACACACACATACATATATATATATATACATATATACGACGGGCTTCTTTCAATTTCCGTCTATCAAATCCACTCACAAGGCTTTGGTCGGCCCGAGGCTATAGTTGAAGACACCTGCCCAAGGTGCCACGCAGTGGGATTGAACCAGGAAACATGTGGTTCGTAAGCACGCTTCTTACCACACAGCCACTCCTACGTAAATAATTTTGTATTGATACTTAACGATGAAAATTCAAAAATTAGAGTGTATACGTGTAGACTAAGCTGAAAACTGTTTATGAAATGTATCGTAAGATACGGACTATGTGCGACATACCTATCAGTTCGGACACATCTGAAATATTTTCCATATCAAGACTTTCTGTTCCCAACATCAAGAGAAACGACAACTGATAGACGGTCTCCACTATGGTCTTATGGTTGGTTCGATTGAGAAGTATAAACTTATGGTCCATGAAGATTAGACACGAAAGGGAGAGAGCTGAAAAAGAGAGGAAAGAAGAGAGGGAGAGAGACAAAGACAGAGAGAGAGGTAGACAGACAGACAGACACACAGAGATAGAGAGAGAATGGCAAGGATTGGGGAAGAGGATTAATTTGTTCGGGAGTAATGTAAGAAAAGGATAGATGTAAAAAAATGCGTGTATGTGTTTGTATGTGCGAGTGTATGAGTGTATATATATATATATATATATATATATAAGAAATATCGAATTTCTAAATCTCTCGTAGAGACATGTACGGTGGTGGGGCGATAGAATGGTTGTATACTGTCAATCTAACAAGAACGTGACAGTAGGGGGGACGCCACCGTTGTATAGCCCTAGGAGGCATCGAACGCCTCCTGACAGCTTCGACACATTTTTTCCCTGTGTCCAGTTCCGACGGCCGGGAGTGTTTGTCTCCCCTTCGTATATGTATATAAGGACACAGGGGAAAAATGTGTCGAAGCTGTCAGGAGACGTTCGATGCCCCCTAGGGCTATGCAACGGTGGTGTACCCCCTACTGTCACGTTCTTGTTAGATTGACAGTATACAACCATTCTATATATATATATATATATATATATATATATATATATTATAATTATATATGATATATATTATATATAATATATATATATGTGTGTGTATGTGTGTGTGTATGTATGTATGTATGTATGTATATATGTATGTATGTGTGTGTATATACACGAATGTATCTGTGCTGTGTGGTGTGTGTATGCGTGTACGTGTATGCGTGTACGTGTATGCGTGTACGTGTATGCGTGTACGTGTGTGCGTGTGTGGTAGTTGTATATAGATATATTCGTATATAATTGGTGTGGTGTTAAAAATAGAAGAAAATAAGAGGAAAAAAAGTGTTTCCAGAGTGATACAGACACGTAGAAATGTATTTAAATTGGTGTTTCTATTCACATAAATTCGTACATATTTCTTCTTAAATATATTATTATTATTATTATTATTATCATTTTTTTTTTTCACGAATGTAATTAAGTGCATAGCCGAGAACATACACATATACTCATAGCCACATACATATATACATACATATATATATATTATATATATAATATATATATTATATATATGGTGTGTGTGTGTGTGTGTGTATGTATATGCACAACTCTGTAATGTTGTCTCTATAGATACATATATACATATGTTCTTACCATTTTTATCAATATATATATATATATATATATATATATATAACTTGTGTGTGTATGTGTGTCTTTTGATGATGACGATGACAACGACAAGAGTGTGAAGTTAAAGTTCACATGTTGGCAAAGCAACAGTGTCAGTGCTTCAAGCCTCACTTACTGCCCACCCTTGAAATGGCAAGTTTCCATTAAATTGCTTCTGTCACTTTATTACTGCTCTTTGCTCTCCACAGTTTGGAGGCGTGTTTCGTCCGCTAGACGTTTGAGGCATATCTGTTGTGTGTATATATATATATATATATATATATATATATATATATATATATATATATATTATATATATGTATATATATATATATATAATATATATATATATATATATATATATATATATATATATACACATACATATATATATATAGATACATACATACATATACATATGCATACACACACACATACATATATGTATATATATATACGTGTCTGCATATATATATATATATAAATGTACGTACGTATTGCATGCACATATATATATATATATATATATACGCATACACATGTGTTTGTA
>NW_021835054.1:0-5000 GCF_006345805.1 Octopus sinensis | reverse complement strand
CTTTCAACCGATTCTGATGAAACTTGACACACATATAGCCCAATGTCATAATTCAAAACTGACGCAGCGAAAATTTTGAAAAGTTCCCCCAGTTCTGAAAAAATCGATAAATTCGACATGGGGTCGAGAATCTAAGCTTTTTATATGCAACACATTTTCTGTCTAGGGGACACAACTCGACATTTTTATCACCCAAAGGGACAGCTAGGAACATCGTATACACAGAAGTATTCGAGTGAAGAGAAGACATTGCAACCTACACATGCGCCTTCGTTCCCTAGAGAGAAAGGACCCGATTGGGATTAGCCGTTGCCTACTAGGGGCTCTTACATACCCGGGCAATGCCGGACTATGCTGCTAGTTAAAAATAAACTCACTAAAACTGTGGATTCCTTATTTTACTTCCACACACACACAAAACGACATTTCTTTCAAATTCTCTTTCTTCTCTGTACCTATCTCTCTAACATATGAGCACACTCTAAGCCTCCAAAACGTCTTTGATCACTGTAACAAAGTCACTGGTTCAATTAACGCCATCCAGCATACACCAAAAATCTTTTATCTAATTCTCATTATCTATTATTTCTCATACTGTAGGCGCAGGGGTGGCTGTGTGGTAAGTAGCTTGCTTACCAACCACATGGTTCCGGGTTCAGTCCCACTGCGTGATACCTTGGCCAAGTGTTTTCTACTATAGCCTCGGCCCGACCAAAGCCTTGTGAGCGGATTTGGTAGACGGAAACTGAAAGAAGCCCGTCGTATATATGTATATGTATATATATATATATATTATATATATGTGTGTGTGGTGTGTGTGTGTGTGTGTGTGTGTGTGTGTGTGTGTGTGTGTGTCTGTCTGTCTGTGTCTGTGTTTGTCCCCCAACATTGCTTGACAACCGATGCTGGTGTGTTTACGTCTCCGTAACTTAGCGGTTCGGCAAAACAGACCGATAGAATAGGTACTAGGCTTCCAAAGAATAAGTCCTGGGGTCGATTTTCTCGACTAAAGGTGGAGCTCCAGCATGGCCTCAGTCAAATGACTGAACAAGTAAAAGAGTAAAAGAGTATTACAGGATTTGGGACACAAACACAGACACACAAACATATACACACTCGTACATATATATATATATTATATATATATATATATATATATATATATATATATATATCCAGTTGTCAAGCGGTGGTGGGAACACACACAGATACACACACACACACGGATATATAGGATGGCCTTTCAGTTTCCATCTACCTTATTTACTCACGAGGCTTTGGTCGGTCAAAAAAAATAGTAGAAAACACGAGGTTGCAAAACGTGCATCTTTACGACTCAGTCACGTTTGCGCCGATAGACTTGTTTTTGAAAGTAAGTAAAACAGAATGCGTTCAGGAGATTTAATTTTGTATGTTATCTGAGGAAGCTTCGACCAGAAATATAAACGAAATTTCGATTGTCTTAATATGAAAACGAATTTAGAATAGCAACAGAATATATTTACTTTGAAGAGTTATCTTTCTTGAATTACTGAGGATACAAGGGAAACAACTCTTTAAGTTTTAGTTATTTTTTAAACTAGTGTTCTCTCCCCTGAAGCATACACACGAAGCCGATTAACACCTCTAGAGCAGTGTTACTCAAAGTGGTGGTCCCGGATCGGTGGCGGTCCGCGAGCCATCAGCTGCCTGTATGCGACCAGTTTCCAGAAAAGAAAGAAATATTAGAAAATGCTTATAAAATTCTTATGAAATATTTGTTTACGAAATAAATATAAGATAGAGAAAAAAATGGTCAAACTTTTATTTTATTCATTATATATTTTGTGTCCGGTATAAATTAATATTACTAAGAAATATTACTGGCCCTTGGCATAGTGGAAAAAAAACTGCTGATACACCACTTCAGATAGTTTGAGAAGCACTGTTCTAGAGAACCTACCAACAAAAACAATGATTTTTTTTTGTTCATATGTTGTTTTATTCAATTGTTGTTGTTCATATGGGCATAACTGTAATTATTTTGCGCATGGAATGTATAGATGATTTAAGCAAAAGTATAAACTTCATTAGAACTTATCAGTCTTGAATGATAAGAGTATTTGCACTCAGAATATAGAGCAAAACCAAATGCTCAGCGCCAACCCCAATTTCTGTTATTATTATTATTATCATAGTGTGGAGAAGTGAATGGTATTTTAGCTTATTATCGTGTATGATTAAAGCTATTCTACGTATTACAGTAATTTATGGTGTATGGTAGTGTAATGTCGTTTATTATACTGTTGTGAATTACATTGCATTTCAGTAAACTCTTTATCTACTCTAGTATATGTGTGTGTATGTTTGTGTTCCTCCTCGAGCCATGCTTGGCTCATAAAGGCCGGTTTCCCGGTTTCCTTGGCCGGTTTCCCCACCTGGACGGGACGCCGGTCCGTCGCAGGTGAGCTGCAAGATGCAGGAGGAAAGAGTGAGAGAAAATTGTGGCGAAAGAGTCAGAAGAAGTTCGCCATTACCTTCTGCTGAAGCCGCGTGGAGCTGAGGTGTTTCGCTCATAAACACACACACCGCCCTGTCTAAGATTCGAACTGCTCTAACGTATCTGCTGCTCTAACCACTAGGCTATGTGCCTCCCTACTCTAGTATATTGTAGTGTAATACCATTTGTTGAAACGCAATATATTACAGTGTATTATGGTATTCTCAAATGTGTGTAATGTGATGTCGTTTGCTGCAATGTAAGTGTATTACACCATGTTCCATTGTATGACAGTATATTGAAGTGTATTTTAGCGGACTGTAGAGAAATACTGTTTGTTGTAATGTAATGTATAACAGGGTATTACAACTTATACGTAGCGTACTCTAGCATACTGTAGCGCAATATCTTTAATTGTAATGTAGTGTATTACAGAGTAGTACAGTATATTATAGTACAATCTACTATAATGAAGTGCAAAACCGTTAACTGTTATGTACTATGTTACACTGTTCACGCTTGTATTGTATCGTTGGTCTGTTTGTTATTCTGTAGTGTATTACAGAGTATTACAGTATATAACAAAATATTATAGTTTAATCTAGTGTACAAGTATTGTAATATCGTTTATTATAATGTTGTGTATTACAGTGTATTGTATAGCAGTGAAGTATGCCGTAGTGTAATACATTTCTAGGAATTCTCGGAATACAGGGTAATAAGGCACTAAAGTATTGCAGAGTATCATCGCGAAGTCGAGAGTAATGTTCTGTCCTTAGTTTCCTGTGTAATACTGTAGTGTATGGCACTTTTGTCGTGCCACCAGTAATATCGAGGTCGCCATGAAGTTGGCAGACCTACAATCCCAGAGTGAGGCGTGGGCATCAGTTTCTTGCTAGGGGGTTACCATCTTATGTATACGTGATATTGTCAAGTATTAAATTTTGAACTAAAAACGTATCGCTAGTAAGTTTCTATTGTTACAGAGGTAAACTGGGGACGCGAAAAATATTTGTAAGGTCTTGAAACATTTTGCCGTACTCGTTTGGCGCCACCTATTTGGCGCAAACTATTTGGTGCCGTCTGTTTCGCGTCGCTGATTCGATACTAATTTATTTGACATCAGACATTTTAATATTTCTCTTGTTATCTCCCTCCTTACTTCTCTCCACCCTCTCTCTCTCTCTCTCTCTCTCTCTCTCTCGTTTCCTCCAGTAAGTTTATATATATATATATATATATTATATATATTATATATGTTATTATTTATGTATGTATGTATGGTATATATATATATATATGCATATCCCCACCTATCTACCTCTCTGTCTCTCACATACACTGTCTCTCTTCTCCCCCTTCTCTCTCCCCTCTATCTCTCTCCCTTCTCAATCTCTCTCTCTCTATCTGTCTATCTAGCTATCTCTCGACTATCTATCTATCTATCTATCTATCTATCTATCTGTCTATCTGTTTATATTGTGTTATCATAGGTATCTTTATGAGTTTAAGGAGAGCAAAAGTGTTTATGTCAATAATATTATTCAATTAATAATTGTAATCTCTCTATCCTTCACTCTAGCTGTATGTATGTTTTTCTGTGTGTGCATGCATATGCGCGTGTGTGTTTTCCTCTAGCGCCAAGACACTCTCTTCGGTTCGTTCTACAGTGTAACCTCTGTTGTTTACTTTCATCACAGAATCCGTTTACTCATCGAGATTACATGAATGCTCGTTTCTTTCATTCATACATGTTGCATGGTCGGGTCGTCGGCGACTAAACTGTAAACACCATCAAGCTTACTTGATGAGGAGGAGGAGGGTAATTACTGGACACCCTGCAGGACGAAAAATAAGACCTATCAAAGGGCAGAAGAGGTCATGAGCAGTCAGCAGCCATCGAACGATATGTGTAAGTGTGTATGTTCGGCGGGGAAGTGGAAATACCTGGTTGGTGTCCAGGCTCGCGGTTTGCCCCACTAGGAGTGCGAAAGCCCTCGGTTGTTATCTTGGAGAGGGAAACTCCGAGAGAATACCTGCGACACTGATAATATTCGATGACGTAGACTAGATCTTCCTTTTCTATTTATGTTGTCTCTCTTCTTCACCATAAAATATCATCTTGCAAGGGCATCACTTAAAAAAAAACAGTAAGGCCCATCACAAAAATGTTTGGTCGCAGCCTTCGTGTGTGTGGGACCTTCAATCAGGCGATGGCAACACCTGAACACGAGCTTGCAGCCATTATTCATATATATATATATATATATATATATATGTATGTATGTATGTATGTATGTAAGTTGAACTAAAACGCAATTTATATATATATAACTCTTTTGCTTCTTTCAATGTCAATGCACTATGGGCCATGCTGGACCACCGCCTCGAAGACTGCTAAGTTTTGCGAATGTAAACCAAGACAACACCTGTTGCCAAATCGATGGGATGACCACCGCAAAACAGAATGATAACGCACATACACAACATATTTGTGTATTTTTTGTGTGTGTGTGTGGTT
>NW_021835053.1:0-42845 GCF_006345805.1 Octopus sinensis | reverse complement strand
ACACCTAAGAGACGGTGTTGCCTTGGTCATAGCTGACACATAAGAGATGGTATTGCTCCTTGCTCATAGCTGACACCTAGGAAACGGTGTTGCTCCTTGGTCATAGCTGACACCTAAGAGACGGTGTTGTTCCTTGGTCCTCGCAACACCTAAGAGACGGTGTTGTTCCTTGGTCATAGCTGACACCTAAGAGACGGTGTTGTTCTTGGTCATAGCTGACACCTAAGAGACGGTGTTGTTCCTTGGTCATAGCTGACACCTAAGAGATGGTGTTGCTCCTTGGTCCTAGCTGACACCTAAGAGACGGTGTTGCTCCTGGTCATAGCTGACACATAAGAGATGGTATTGCTCCTTGCTCATAGCTGACACCTAGGAAACGGTGTTGCTCCTTGGTCATAGCTGACACCTAAGAGACGGTGTTGTTCCTTGGTCCTCGCAAACACCTAAGAGACGGTGTTGTTCCTTGGTCATAGCTGATACCTAAGAGATGGCGTTGTTTCTTGGTCATAGCTGACACCTAAGAGACGGTGTTGTTCTTGGTCATAGCTGACACCTAAGAGATGGTGTTGCTCCTTGGTCCTAGCTGACACATAATAGACGGTGTTGCTCCTTGGTCCTAGCTGACACCTAAGAGACGGTGTTGTTTCTTGGTCATAGCTGACACCTAAGAGACGGTGTTGCTCTTTGGTCATAGCTGACACCTAAGAGACGGTGTTGCTTCTTGGTCATAGCTGACACCTAAGAGACGGTGTTGCTCCTTGGTCCTATCTGACACCTAACAGACGGTGTTGTTCCTTGGTCCTAGCTAACACCTAAGAGACGGTGTTGTTCCTTGGTCATAGCTGACACATAATAGACGGTGTTGCTCCTTGGTCCTAGCTGACACCTAAGAGACGGGTTGCTCCTTGGTCATAGCTGACACCTAAGAGATGGTGTTGCTCCTTGGTCATAGCTGACACCTAAGAGATGGTGTTGCTCCTTGGTCATAGTTGACACCTAAGAGATGGTGTTGCTCCTTGGTCATAGCTGACACATAAGAGATGGTGTTGCTCCTTGGTCATAGCTGACACCTAAGAGACGGTGTTGTTCCTTGGTCATAGCTGACACCTAAGAGACGGTGTTGTTCTTTTTCCTAGCTGACACCTAAGAGACGGTGTTGCTCCTTGGTCCTCGCAAACACCTAAGAGACGGTGTTGTTCCTTGGTCATAGCTGACACCTAAGAGACGGTGTTGCTTTTGGTCATAGCTGACACCTAAGAGACGGTGTTGTTCCTTGGTCATAGCTGACACCTAAGAGATGGTATTGCTCCTTGGTCCTAGCTGACACCTAAGAGACGGTGTTGCTCCTTGATCCTAGCTGACACCTAAGAGACGGTGTTGCTCCTTAGTCCTAGTTGACACCTAAGAGACCGTGTTGTTCCTTGGTCCTAGCAACACCTAAGAGACGGTGTTGTTCCTTGGTCATAGCTGACACATAATAGACACCTAAGAGACGGTGTTGCTCCTTGGTCATAGCTGACAACAAGAGATGGTGTTTCTCCTTGGTCATAGCTGACACCTAAGAGATGGTGTTGCTCCTTGGTCATAGCTGACACATAAGAGATGGTATTGCTCCTTGGTCCTAGCTGACACCTAAGAGACGGTGTTGCTTCTTGGTCATAGCTGACACATAAGAGATGGTGTTGCTCCTTGGTCCTAGTTGACACCTAAGAGACGGTGTTGCTCCTTGGTCCTAGCTGACACCTAAGAGACGGTGTTGATCCTTGGTCATAGCTGACAACAAGAGATGGTGTTTCTCCTTGGTCATAGCTGACACCTAAGAGATGGTGTTGCTCCTTGGTCATAGCTGACACATAAGAGATGGTATTGCTCCTTGGTCCTAGCTGACACCTAAGAGACGGTGTTGCCCCTTGGTCATAGCTGACACATAAGAGACGGTGTTGCTCCTTGGTCATAGCTGACACCTAAGAGACGGTGTTGCTCCTTGGTCATAGCTGACACATAAGAGACGGTGTGCTCCTTGGTCCTAGCTGACACCTAAGAGACGGTGTTGTTGCTCCTTGGTCCTAGCTGACACCTAAGAGACGGTGTTGCTCCTTGGTCATAGCTGACACCTAAGAGACGGTGTTGCTCCTTGGTCATAGCTGACACATAAGAGACGGTGTTGCTCCTTGGTCATAGCTGACACATAAGAGACGGTGTTGCTCTTTGGTCCTAGCTGACACCTAAGAGACGGTGTTGCTCCTTGGTCATAGCTGACACCTAAGAGACGGTGTTGCTCCTTGCTCATAGCTGACACCTAAGAAACGGTGTTGCTCCTTGGTCATAGCTGACACCTAAGAGACGGTGTTGTTCCTTGGTCCTAGCTGACACCTAAGAGACGGTGTTGCTCCTTGGTCCTCGCAAACACCTAAGAGACGGTGTTGTTCCTTGGTCATAGCTGATACCTAAGAGATGGCGTTGTTTCTTGGTCATAGCTGACACCTAAGAGACGGTGTTGTTCCTTGGTCATAGCTGACACCGAAGAGATGGTGTTGCTCCTTGGTCCTAGCTGACACATAATAGACGGTGTTGCTCCTTGGTCCTAGCTGACACCTAAGAGACGGTGTTGTTCCTTGGTCATAGCTGACACCTAAGAGACGGTGTTGCTCTTTGGTCATAGCTGACACCTAAGAGACGGTGTTGCTCTTTGGTAATAGCTGACACCTAAGAGATGGTGTTGCTCCTTGGTCCTAGCTGACACATAAGAGACTGTGTTGCTCCCTGGTCATAGCTGACTCCTAACAGACGGTGTTGCTCCTTGGTCCTAGCTGACACATAAGAGACTGTGTTGCTCCCTGGTCATAGCTGACACATAATAGACGGTGTTGCTCCTTGGTCCTAGCTGACACCTTAGAGACGGTGTTGCTCCTTGGTCCTAGCTGACACCTAAGAGACGGTGTTACTCCTTGGTCATAGCTGACACCTAAGAGACGGTGTTGCTTCTTGGTCATAGCTGACACATAAGAGACGGTGTTGCTCCTTGGTCATAGCTGACACATAAGAGACGGTGTTGCTCTTTGGTCCTAGCTGACACCTAAGAGACGGTGTTGCTCCTTGGTCATAGCTGACACCTAAGAGACGGTGTTGCTCCTTGCTCATAGCTGACACCTAAGAAACGGTGTTGCTCCTTGGTCATAGCTGACACCTAAAGACGGTGTTGTTCCTTGGTCCTAGCTGACACCTAAGAGACGGTGTTGCTCCTTGGTCCTCGCAACACCTAAGAGACGGTGTTGTTCCTTGGTCATAGCTGATACCTAAGAGATGGCGTTGTTTCTTGGTCATAGCTGACACCTAAGAGACGGTGTTGTTCCTTGGTCATAGCTGACACCGAAGAGATGGTGTTGCTCCTTGGTCCTAGCTGACACATAATAGACGGTGTTGCTCCTTGGTCCTAGCTGACACCTAAGAGACGGTGTTGTTCTTGGTCATAGCTGACACCTAAGAGACGGTTGTTGCTCTTTGGTCATAGCTGACACCTAAGAGACGGTGTTGCTCTTTGGTAATAGCTGACACCTAAGAGATGGTGTTGCTCCTTGGTCCTAGCTGACACATAAGAGACTGTGTTGCTCCCTGGTCATAGCTGACTCCTAACAGACGGTGTTGCTCCTTGGTCCTAGCTGACACATAAGAGACTGTGTTGCTCCCTGGTCATAGCTGACACCTAAGAGATGGTGTTTCCTTTTTGGTCATAGCTGACACCTAAGAGTCGGTGTTGTTCCTTGGTCCTAGCTGACACCTAAGAGACGGTGTTGCTCCTTGGTCATAGCTGACACATCAGAGCAAGAGATAGAACATAATTGTTTTATCGGCTGTGGTCAGTAAATTTTAATAAAGGAGTGACATTTCCTTGACCAGTACAGGTCCTAGGGTGTTGACTGTGTCCTCACCAATCATGTTGTGTGGAGGATTTCTCGCTCGTTTTGACAATAAGCTCGTTGGTTTGGTTTCAAATCTCAGGCAGGGTCAATCTAAATCTCCACATATGTATGTATGTACGTATGTATGTTGTATGTGTGTGTGTGTGTGAGTATATATATATATATATATTATATATATATATATATATATATATATACATATAAATATATACATATACATATATTCATATATGTATGTGTGTGTGTGTTTGTGTGTTAAGCAAGATATAATTAGTGGTTCTGCAACCATCTAAAGAATAGCCGATTCCATTGGCACTCCTGGTGTATTACCTCACTGTGTATAGTCCTAGCTATAAGGTATACGGTAGCAGATAATTTATATGCAAAACCGTGGTTTAATATATATGTGTGCGTGTACGTGGACACACCACCTGACTGTTTGTGGAAAAACGCTCCAACTAATGGCCACCATTGGAGAAAACCGGATAAATTCTGTGGTGACTTAGAAAAATGTAAGTGAAGTCTCTGGAGGTGTCAAAAATGAAAGTGAAATCTTCTCTAACCTACATTCACCTTCATTTCCTATAAAAAAAACTTTTCAGATTTTTCTTCTTTTGAAAAGTTTTCTTTGTGTCGTCTGTTGTAAATAATAATAATAAACTTTTATCACAAAATGTTCGTACAAGTAAATTGTGTTAAAAGAGGGCAGAGGGGGAAGTGTTTTTTTTCTTTCTGGGAAAACCACTGATGTCATACAAAGTTGTTGTTAAACCAATCAATAGCTTAAAAACGATCAAATAAAGTTTCAAGTTTCACTTTTGCTCAGAGTTGTGACGAGGTAAGTTTTTTTTGTTTTACATCTTCCTAATTTAATTTCTTTAATCCCGTCTCTCCATTGCTTTACAAAAACTTTACAAAATCGATTTCAATACTTTTCCTTACATTATAACTACATGGATTTGTTTCCTCTCAATTTTAAGAATGTATGTGTGTGTGTTTGTGTGTGCATGTGTGCGTGCGTATTTCCAAGTTTTGCAGGTATATGTGATGTGTGTCATTACGTATGTCTGCAAAGCCATCGATATTTTCCCCCATCATCGGAACCTACAGCCTCTTAAAGCTATTTCTAGTAAATTTCATTCAAGAACATCAACTTTTCTGAAAGTTACAAAGAAACAAAATTGTTGGAGGGGCACCTGTCTAGGTATGCCATGTTTTCTTGGTCATAAAATGAAGACCTGTAATAAAGTCACAAATAATTTGTCCCCCACCCTAGGACAAAACCCCCTCGGACAATCCCCCCACCTCTGGTCAAAACTCCCATAGTTTTCCTGTTAATTTTTGGTTACCTGGATTCCATAAAATTATGTTGAAAGTTTTTACGTACGTGAAGCTAGAAATGGCAGCCAAATCTCCTCATATAAGTCACACCCTAGAAGAAGACAATTGTTTCATTATCAGAGATACTAACACGTCAGTTTTATGTTGATATTTAAGACGATGGGGGTTGTCTGGCAAATGACCGCCGCCCCAGTAGAATGAAAATATATAGCAAATCCGGGCTAGGATTGAAACAGGAGTTGTAGTGAGATGCAACCGAAGAGGTATGTGGAAACTTGTTTGGATTTGGTTTGAGAGAATCTCTGAATAAACAGATTCTATTTTTCTTTCGGTTCTTTATTGATCGATGTAATACATACATACACACAGATATAGTATACATTTCATACATATACACACACATATACAATGCCTGTATACATTGATAAATGCGGGGTGGGAGGGACAGATTCAGAGTTGGAAATGCCGTGTGGTTTTTAGCGAAATCGGAATAATTTGTTATCATCGAAAACGTGGGAATTATTTATCCAAGATTTCCCAACAGGTTTTCTATTAATTGAAGCCGCTTTGGTAAAAGGTTACTCTGTAATGTTTGTTGATCACGGAAATCTATTTACACTTACTCATCATCTTTTTTTACTGAGATTCATTTTCTGTCTTAATTTTATTGCTTTCATTTTGATTTCTTGGGTGTGGCGTTAAAAGGCCGTAACCTGACACATGGGTTTCTGTTTACATGTTTTCTTTCTTTCGTTTCTTTTCTTTACTTCTTTCTTTCTCTCTTTCTTTCCTTTCCTCCTCCCTTCTCTCTCTCTTTCTCTCTTCCTCTCTCCCTCCCTACCTCTCTTCTTTTCTCTCTCTCTCTGTCTGCTCTCTCTCTCTCTCTCTCTCTCTCTCATCGGTCGTGTTATTCCTTGCTCCGCAGTGAAAGATTGTTTTTGTGCCGAAAATTGTGAAAATTTACTGTTTTGGTCGCCGAGACCACTTCTTTTCTGCTGTTGCAGCAAAGTTTTGCTGTTGTTTCCGCCTTGTTTCAAGGAGGAAACGGCAAAAAACATGAATTTGCCACCAATTTCTTCCGAGTCCGAGGAAAACTTTGAAAATTTGTTTGAAGGCAGAGAGACGAAAATGTGGGAGGAGGAAGGTAAAAGTATAGAGGCGTCTCACGCGCGCGTTACAAAAGCAGACGACAAGATGTCGAGCGAAGCTACGACACAAGAGGAAAAGTCAAAAATACATTTTCCGTGTTCAGCAACTGGCCCCTGTGAAACCATCGTAATAAACACGGAAGATTTAAAGAAATTTCAAGGACTACTCAAAAAAGAAGGTGAAAATGTGAAGTTGCTCCCTCCCAGTGAATTAATTAACGCGACGGAGAGAAAAACTTTGATGTATAAGACGTGAAAAATAGAAAAATTGACTTCACGCTGAGGGAAGCGATAGAAAAATGCTTGAGGCCGATATGGCAAGAAACAGGTTATATAACGAGGGGTAGTCGCTTCGGCACTGTATAGGTGCGTTTCCCGAGCGAAGAAAAAGCCAGGGAACATTCAACAATGACATTGAAGTCGGAAGAAGTAGTCCTCCTGCAAACTTACTTAGGAAGGAGAACTTTAAAAGTCAGGGTCAGTGATATACCATCCGTAATAGATGTGGCCTGGGTGGTAGCCGCTATTCTCATGGGCAAAGAGGAAGAAATTACAATTCTTCAAACTAAGAGATACCACCACATGAACTGGATTGGACAAGATTTAGAGCTTGTGATCCAAGCAAACCCCTCAGACTTAGAAAAAATGCCCGGTTCACTTATAATTGCGGAAAATACCAGCCTGGTGGTGGTAGTCGTGGGGAGAAAGCCTAGGTGCTACAAATGTAGCAAGAAAGGCCACATAAAGTCGAACTGTAAGAAGAAGACAGCCAAAAAAAAACGCAGCAGAAGAGGCAAGCACGACACCAAAGACAACGACCACACTGCTAGAAATAGCAGCCACGTCGCACAGACAAATTGCCGAAGTACAGCCGACAGCGGGAGAAAACAACAACAACAACCAGGAGTGGGTCACCGTGGAACCTTCAAAGAGAAGATGGAAACAAAAACTCCACCCTCTTCAGATACACAGTACTATGCTCCGAGATAGACAAGCACACCCTCAGCTGCAAACACACATGTAGCCAAAAAACCACACACACTGGAAATAGCACACACAAACACACACACACCTACCACAAGCACACACACACCTACAAACATCCACGCGTCTACAAGCACACACACACCCCTCCACAATCGCCTAATATAAAAGAGAAACACCTTCACGGTGATAAACAAAAATAATAAACTCTTAAGAGACCAAATTGGTTTAATGAAATCAGCGAAAAAATATATTGCAACAGATTTAAATAGTATAATTCTCGAAAATGTCGAATTTTATACTATAGACAACACAGACTATTTCGAACTAAAAAAATCTTTTGCAGAGGATGTCGGCCCATTACAGATGAACTTTTCGAGCCATCTGTACAGGCAATTCATGAAAAAAATGACCTCACAAACCACAACAGTCACAGACAGAAAAGAGGAGGGTGAAACTACACCCTCTCTTCCGTTAAAACAGTAAGTTTTAAACATACAACTTATTTTTCACATTCTCGTTTTAAATCGGTTGTTTAAATATTCACGGCCTGGGGTCGTATTGGAAGCAAGGCTACCACCTTAATGACCTTGGATCGCATTGTTTGGATGTAATTGTAATTACCGAATCCAGACTGAGTGGGCTGCAGGCTTTTTTGCCCCTTCTAAACGGCTACGAGAAGAAATACATTTCTCCCTGTCGACCGGGAGTGGGGCGGAAGAGTGGCAGCGCTGGTCACAGAAAAACCTGGATTTAGTGATTAGAACTGTCTTTATAGATCCAGAAGGCAGGCTGGTCGTTTCGGATGTGACGCACAGCAGTGGTAAAGTGTTCAGGCTGGTCGCTGTCTATGCTCCCTGCAAAGGAAAAGCCGGGCAGAAAGATAACTTTAAAAGCCTAGAGAATTTTCTCAGCACGTCAAACATGTTAGTATTGCTAAGTGACTTCAACACAATTTGCGATGCATGTGTAGATTATGTTCACTTGAGAAAGAATAGGAGGGGATTACCTCACCTGAACGATCTGCTAAGTCGTTTCGAGTTGGCAGATCGATTCAGACTGGACCACCCAGACACTCCAGCGTGGACCTGGGCAAGAAACGACGGGTCATCCAGATCTTACATAGATAGAATCATTACTAGAAGGAAAGATAAGAAAATACTCAGTGGTCCACAACACCATATTGTCAGCTACAGCGATCACAAATTAGTGACGTGTACACTCGACCTATATAGTATGTGTAGACAAGGTACCGGTTACTGGAAACTAAACAAGTCACTATTGAACTGTAAAGCCTACAGGAAGCGGATTAGACAGTTAGTAATGAGGGCGTTAACTGGATCCATTATCAACAACAAAAAAGAGCCATCAAATTTGAGTCGATTAGGTTTAGCAAAGAATTAGATAGTTCTAGAAACAAATTAGAAAAGGAACTAGTTAAGGCAGTAGATGAGGCAATGAGGTCAGGCAGTGCATCGAAAGTGTTAGCGGCGAGGTTGGCACTCGACCAACATCTCAAAGCTAAACACGAAGGGTGCATTGTCAGGGCTAAGATCCGTGCAATGAGACAGGAAGGGATCAACGCAACTGGTTGGGCCCGGGTGGTAGAGGGCCAGCATGGCAACAACTCAACCATTCGATCTTTGACAGACCCAAATGCTCAATCAGTAAACGGAGATGTGCAAGGTGTTTCTCGATCATTTCACCCAGCTATTCGGGAGGAGTGGCAGACTGGAGCGTCGAGAGAAGCTCGCAGACTTCCTGGCCGGTTCGCCATGTCTATCGAAGCCGGACGCGGAATCTTGTGAGGCGCCGATCACAGCCAAGGAAGTCGAGGATGTGTTGGCAGACTGCGGCAGGGACAAATTGCCGGGACTCGATGGTCTGCCTTACAAACCCTATAGTAGCATGCCAGACTTGTTTGGGCACCTACTTGCATGCGTGTACACCAACTGGCAGCAGAACGGGAGAATTCCCAAGTCTGTGAGCCGAGGGGTGGTAGCGCTGTTAAGAAAGGACCCAAACAATGGAGATTTAATTGATAATTTTCGGCCTATCACTCTGCTTGACACAGAGTTGAAGATTTTGGCCAAGGTCTTAGCAAAAAGGTTGGCGCAGGTCGTGGGTGAACTTGTTGGTGAGGCGCAAACTTGCGCCATCCCTGGAAGGACCATCCACGACAATCTCCACTTTCTACGCTATGCCTTAGAAGGGTAAAAGGGATTCCTGGCAAGGGTGGGGCTATGGTCCACTTGGACCAATTGAAAGCGTACGATAGGGTAGACCATCAGTATCTGGCGGCGGCTGGCTTCGGCCCGAGCTTCTGCAGATAGATCAATGCTTTATACAGCAACAGTGAATCGGTAGTTCGGGTGAATGGTTTCTTTTCGGAGCCATTCCGTTTTGAACGTTCAGTACGTCAAGGGTGCCCTCTCTCCCTGCTTCTCTACGTTTTGGCCCTTGAGCCATTGCTGGGGAGGTTGGAAACTATGAGGAGTGCTCCGCAAGATCTAGAGTGTGGAAAGTCAGCTTCGGCGTATGCGGACGACATAACCGTCATCATGTCCCGGGTCGAGTACCTACAGTTAGTGGGTGAGGCCTTAAGAGATTATGAAGCGGTGGCAGGAGCGAAAGTCAACCAGGATAAATCGGTTGGCTTACAACTCATAGGACGTTGGATGGAAGGGCCGGTGAAAATGCTTGGAATTTGGTTAGGTCCAGATCTCCAGATAGAGAAGAATTGGAGCGAGGTGGCGAGAAAGGTGGTTCTCCTAACTCAGACCTGGTCTGAGCGGAAGCTGTCCTTGAAAGGGAGGGCGGAGGTTGCAGAGGTGTTTATCGCCTGACCATCGTGCCTTGCCCCGATTCATGGCTGAACAAGCTGCAATGCATGCTCTTTCGCTTTTTGTGGAGGGGCAGCAGACTTCTTGTAAGGCACTCTATCTGCTGCCAAAAGCCGCTGAGGGGTGGGTTAGGGATGCCGTGGCTAAAAATGTGCAGACATGCGCTCATGCTTAGGCACCTCTGGTTTTACCTGGACGGTGAGCTGGTGTGGTCTCCGTTCATCAAGTTGTTATTTCCACAGTTCGCATCATTTACCAAACTGAGCCCAAGGATCAGGTGTAGACCGAGGTTGGGCGTGTGGCATGCAGAGTGCCATCAGGCACTTGTGCTTCTCTCCCAGTCGGGCTACGCCGGTGGCGGGGGTACTACCTCATTCTTCTATAGAGGGTTAGTAGAGTTTAAGTGTGACGACGTCCTGGGAGAAACCCTAGGCTTCGACGCAGATCAACTGGCCAGCCTGTTCCAAAGAACATTTGGTCCGTGGCCTATGGATAATTACCAAAAGTCCCTGGCCTGGCAATGTTACAGAGGAGCTTTACCTGTTTGAGATAAGCTCTTTAGACATGGGTGTGCACCTTCGCCGGCTTGTGCAAGATGTGAGTGGGACAGTGAAACTGTCCTACATGCGATTGCGCAATGCCCCAAGGTGACTGAACTCTGGGCTTATGTCGAACACCTGCAGTCACATTCAAGAAGAGTACAACTGTCAAGTGAATCTGTAATTAAGGTTGTTCCGCTGACCTCCCTGAACAGGGAGGAGCGAGCCTGTTTTCTCTCGGTAGTTGCTGTGGTGAAAGAGGTAGTATGGAAGACGAGAGTGAAAGGAATTGCAACAGGCATGTTCATCTCCAGTCTCGAGCTAATCAACTTTTTCGTTTTCCACATGAAACGGAAAATAAGGCTGGAGAAGAAATGCCTGTCACAAAGTGTGTTTCGTAAAAGATGGAGAATGTACTCAACTCATCCTCTCCCCAAATTTTCAGACCTTGTGCTTACAGTAGAAAGGATTAAAATTGACATAGATGTGTAAATTTGATGTTGAAAGGGAGAAAAAAGCAGTTCAACTCCAATTGAAATCAATTTTTTCCTTGTAACATTGCGTCTGCTTAATGTTTGTCATAGAAAGGGCTCCACTCATTTTCACTTAGACATTCGACTCTTGAAAAAGGAGAAGACGGTCTTTCGGAATAGCTACAAATAAAGTTCTTTATATAATGAATTTGGAAATAATCTTTAGGAAAAATTTATTTATTGAACTGCTCAAATAAATAAATTTTTGTAGATTTAATAAATGGAATTTTGTAAAATTTCAGTATGACTTAAAAAATTACAGCTCAACTTTAATTGAAATTTCCTTTTTTTTTGTAACAATTTGAATTTGTGATGAGTGTATTTAGAAACTTTATTTTCCCCTCATTATTTTTTACCAGAATTTCTTTGGGTCCCTGTCTTCCATATAGGAGATTAGGATTTTGTCTCAAAAATATGTTTTCAGAATGTTAATAACTTTTACTCTCCCCACCCCAATTTTGAATATTTTATTTTTTTCAAAATTATTTTTTAAAAATCCACATAGAAAAATAGAGATTACATATCTTTACTAATTTTTGTTTTTCAGTTTTTCTTAAAGAAACTCAAATTCCTTCCCCCAACCTACACCCATCACCTCCGAATGTTTTACCGTTAGTATTTTTTAAAGCATCGAAGTTTTTCTTGAAATAATGTCGTTTAGCTGTTGTTTCTAGCACGTTGGGATTTCTGGTGGTGGTCTGATATTTTTGACATCTGCTATTTCAGTAGAATTCTATGCATTTGTGAAACATCAGACGAAAGTGAAACATTCTGAGTTTTTAGTTTTTTGAAAGCAGGGAGATGATGGGTGGGTGTGAGGGGAGGAACGGGCATTCTGTGTTTCTTAAAGAAAAACACACAATGAATTTTTTTAAATTCTAAAAAGAGTTTAAAATTAAGAAATTGGGGCACGGGTGGGGGAAAATCAAAATTTTGAAAACTGGATTTTTTGACAAAACCATATTCTCCTATATCAAACACAGATATTCAAAAGAGTTTTTGACAAACACACCATAAATGGGTGGTGTACACATTCTTTACCTTTGCCAAATTTTATGCTTTTAACAGGTGTAGTGTTTATCTTTACTTTAAAAAAGTGTGGTTGTTTGTATGTTTGGAATCTCCATCATCGAAAACAGGAATCCAGTGCAAATAAAATAATTGGAAAGGTTGGTAACTGTGCACCAGGTCTGCCATAAAAATACATGGTGGGTACACACATATTAATGGGGGTATGGTGCAAAATTAGTAAACGGGGCAAAATGAGTAACTTCTGATTTCTTCCTCCCTATATGAAATCCCTTACTTCGTAAGCATTGCATCGCCATTTTGCATTGCTACATTATACTTAGGGATAAAAACTGGTTGTTGCTGTTGAAGTTGTGGAAGTACAAAGCATAGTCAAGGGACAGGTCCCCTTTTTTTTTGTCAAGAAATTTCTCTTCAGCTTTGACCCAATTGTAATTGAGGTTGCTAATAAAATATCTGGATAATTTTTCATGCTAAACAATCAATATTGATTTCTCTGCTGGATTCCAAGTTGATTTTTCCTCATACTAATGTCTAATTTGATAATCTTCAAGTTTCCCAAAAGTTACAACGAGTAATGACTAATTTCAGTAATTTCTTCTCTTTAACTGCATGGTGGGTAAATGTATCACGAAGGGAACATTCCAGCAGATCGTGAAGAAGAAGAAGAAGAATATTTTATGTTGGGTTTTCTTATATTTAGTTGAATTTCATTAATTTCATATCCTGTGCCATTTTTTCCCTGATCCTCTTTCATTTCATTTAGATTTTTAAATGTTATTCTTTTGGCATGTCTGAATGTTTCTGACGTTTTCAGATGGATATCTGTATGCGTCTGTTTTCTGAAGAACTGAAGTAGTTTTTTG
The DNA here is from genome assembly GCF_006345805.1 of Octopus sinensis. Classification (NCBI taxonomy): domain Eukaryota; kingdom Metazoa; phylum Mollusca; class Cephalopoda; order Octopoda; family Octopodidae; genus Octopus; species Octopus sinensis. The sequence continues at coordinate 29,642 of NW_021835053.1, read as the reverse complement.
TAGGGTAAGTAAGCATTTGTGACAAAAATTTCTTTTATCTCAAACTCAAAAATGCATTAAATGCATCTCATTCGAGGCACATCACAATGTTTTTCCAAATTTCAAGTTTCATTTTGTGAATCTCTGTGAAGTGTGTCAGTATGTATGTGACCCACCTATTTTAATAAGACTAGCATCAACAGAAACCTGAAAAGAAAACCTGCTGTAGAAAGGGTGTCACGGTAGCCAAAAGCTGCCCTTTAATCTCAGATTCCTACAAAGCCCTCCTCACTGTCACTTCTATAATGCTTCACTTGGACATATGTCTTTGTCAAGTCTACAAAGCAATTCCATTATACTTTCTGGCAAATTCTCACAATTTCTCAAAGACCTGCTGTGGAGAGAATATCTGGTTGGTTGTGCCACGGCTAGGATGGAAACCACACTGATGTTCTTCCTCACATCTCTTTTCCAGACATCAAGGAGGCTCAACAAAGAGTTTCCTCGACAATCAGAGCTCTCTCTCTCTCTTCCTTTCTTTCTTGTCCCTTTTTGAAAATGATGATTACCACTCTGACCTGCCATTGCTTTGGTGTCTTTCCAGAGTTCCAAGCCATTTGGAATACATGAGACAGCCAGAGAATACCTTCTCCATTTAAGTCCTTTCACATCTCAGGCTCAGTTTCGTCCTCCCCCCCTTGTGCCGCTTGTCCACATTTTAGCAATTTAGTCACATCTGTGTCTTTAGCGTCTGTTAGTTTAGTCTTCATCCCTAGATGCACCTCCTGTCCACCGGAAGATTTTATTGTAACTGGAAACCAGAACTTTTGGCATTGTCATCATCATCATTGTTCAACCGTGGTCGAGACAATGGAATTTACTATGTTACGCCAGACTTCACAGTCCATCATAGCATTACGGAGGTCCTGTTGCTGGATGCCTGTATCCCTGGAGATTACAGGGCATTGTACAACAGAAAGAACACCTATTTTTCCATAAGTTGTAAGATAGTTGTTTTTACAAAATATGTAAAACATCTGAATGAGGTTTATCAAGAGTATGCACAGTAAAAAAATTAAGTTCTTTAATAATATGTTGTCTTTCAGAGATTCATTAAAAGAGAGAGAGAGAGAGAGTGGGGAAGGAGGGTGTGTGTGCTCATGTGTTCTAAGTTGGTCGATCAAAGCAGTGAGAGAGAATGTCTATTCATGTTATATGAACCAAGATTGGTAAAACAACCTCAAGCAAAGTCAACTTACTCCTCAAGATTCTTTATGTAAAGCATTGGTAAGGCATCAAAGAATAACTTGTTGAGAATTTGCTGAGCCTTGTTGATTGGCCAGTTGTAATCCAAAAGTTGCACGTTAATCTGTTAAAAAACAAAACGAAAAAAGCAGCAGATTTTGTTTTCTTGCTTTCCACATTTGAGCAGGAGTCACGGTGACTGGCATTGTGACAGGAGTACCACAACCCCAACGAAGTAATTGACCAATCACAATTGCTGTATTATGTGGTTAAAGACCAATGTGTTGTTGGCAGAAAACAGACCCTGGGAAAAAGCTAGTGAACTTTTGCACATCTTCCTCCCAACTCATACAGATGGCTCACACTAGGAAGGCCAGACTCAGTTGCATTTTATGTGATATTATGCAGAGCCCCTTGTTTGCACCTTCCATGACAATAACTCCTACCAGCTTAAAAACTGGACAGTGTTTTTGCTTGCTGTCAACCATTGTCAACTGGTAAACATTTTGATTTTATAAACACAGGCATTTGTGCATTCATTTTCTATCACACGTTTGGCTAACACGTTATTCAGCTGACTTTGTTAAATGTGAAAATATCTTTTGTACATTCTCACAAACACACATAAACCTTATTACCTTGCATAATGTTGTCAATTAACCCTTTAGCATTTAGACTGGCCAAATCTGGCCCTAACATATAACTTGTTTTATATTTAAACTGGAAAGATCCAGCCTTTGTAACACCTACAATGTCATGCTAAAAAATAATCACGTTATCAAAATGTTTAAAACCCTTTCAGTATCAACCTGGTTGAAACCGGCTCTTGCTCTGTAGTACAAATGTCTTGTTTTCATAAGTTTAGAATTAAAATCTTCCGCCAAACTTTATTCACAATTTATGTTCCTAACAATAGCTCAATAAAAACAAAGTTATTTAACTAAATTCTTTGTTATATTTAAAATGATTAAAAGAAATACAGAGCATCTCAAAATAAATATGGTAACGAAAGGGTAAAGCCATGTGATAATGGCATCAATTCAAAACAATGTGAATAGACAGGCATTACATTTGACAAAGTAATCCGAATCCACAAGTCATTCTGTAGACATTATGGTTGGAGGCAAGTCGTAAGCAGTATTCTTCACTTGCACGGATGTGCATGAACCACTTGAAGAATTGGATGCAGGTGGATATTGGAGGTGTTAGGATGTTGTTTGAAATAACTAGGGGAAGGATTTTCGTCTCTCCCTTAACTGTGAGAAGGAGAAAGAATATGAGAGAGAGGGAGTGAGAGGGAAAGAAAACCTACTTTGAGTACAAATGATGTATTCAATGCCTTAACAATGTTTTTTCCTAATTATTTTCTTTTCATTTTGCAGAGCAAAAATACATGTTGAAATCATGGCGGAGAAAGGTATTTATTTATTTTTTAATCATATTTATATAAAATTTTCTTTTTTGGATTTAAAGTTTCAAAAATAAAATTTGTGAAAACTTACTGAAAAAGCAATAAAACCATTACCCATCATCATCATCATCATCATTTTTGCATCCCCTTTTCCTTTGCTTGCATAGATCTGATGGAATCCATTGAAGCAGCATTTTCAATGGCTGGGTGCCTCACCTGTCACCAACCTTCACCAGTTTCCAAGCAAGATAATATTCCTCAAATAACAAACGTGTTTCTGTAGAAGATTGGAAACAAAGGACACTGCTTGTTTCTCTGTGTCTGTCATTGACCACCACCGGGGAATGCCAAGAAAATTATATAAACACACACACATTTTTCTTATATACATATGCGTGTGTGTGTGTGTACTGGAATGAAAAGTGCAGGTGCAGAATGCTAGAATATTCTTTTGTATTGAATCTGTAAAAATAAAGGACAAGAAGAAAAAAAGAAACAAAAAATATTTTTGTTGAAGTTAAAATTTGCTAAATAATTTTCTGAAATTGTTCATGAAATAGTGTGTGTGTGTGCGCGCACACACTTTTTGGGGTTTTCTTAATATTTTTTTGCTTTTTATTGCAATTCTTTTATCAATTCATGTCAATATTTCTGATTAAAAAATTTCCTTGTATTAAAGAAAAAACATTCTTATTTTTAGTGTTATATTATTTTTTTTATTTTTATTTTCTTCACAAAACTCATTAACCAAAAATTTTAAATCACTGAAATTGTGTTAAAATTATATTCATGTAGAAGTATTTTTCTGCAATATACACATGACCATGTCAACACTTCTGCTTGGAGTCGTTTACCCCCCCCCAAATTATCGTCAAGACGCACAGCTTTTTGATATCCTCAGAGCTGCTGCCATGAAAACAGCCACGTATGTTTATATTGCGGGCGACTTCAATTTCCCTGAGATTGACTGGGAGGCCTGGTGTAGGCCGCAAAGTGCAGACGACTTCCTTGAACTGGTGCTGAATTCAAATTGGTCCCAAGTCGTTACCTCCCCGACAAGGGGCAACAACACTTTGGATCTGCTATTTATCGCTTCTCCTGAAACAATCATTAGTGTCACTACTGAAGAACCTTTAGGTTACTCTGATCATTCCATGATCATGGCCGATTTGTCTCTGATTGGTTGTAACAAAAACCACAACCATCTTCAGACTGCCCGCATTGACTGGAATAAAGCAGACTGGAGCTCTTATTGTACTGAGCTGCAACGCCCAAACTGGCTCGAATTTTATGCCTCTGGAGATGTGAACACTATACTCCAGAACACTATACAGAATTCAATATGGGCAGCATGTGCAGCATCAGTACCATGCAAGCACAAAAAACCACCAAATAGTGCAATTTGGGAGACTGCAGCAGTCTGACTTGCCAGGAAAGAACGCCGTAATGCTGAACAGGAATACAAATTGCACAAATCAGAGATCAACAGGAAAAAGTGCAATAGGTCAGCCAACCACCTCAAGCAGGTGACAAAACAGGCAGTGCTTGAATTTGAACAACGCATTGCAACTAATCCTGACAGCAAAGTGTTCTGGAAGTATGTGCACTCCCCACTCTCCAGTTGGTCCCCTTCGCAATCCCCACACAGGACAGATTACTGGCAATCCCGAAGAATGTGCAGAAATAATTGCTGGATGCTATGCCGGCATCTTTACTGTCGAAGACCAAAATGTTCCATCTTCATCAACACTGACATCGGACTCTATATCTACTATGCAATTTACACCAGCAATGCTACAACGCCACCTTAAGAATAAACGCAACTATGCCTCTCCTGGTCTCGATGGTGTTACATACCTACTTCTCAAACGCGGTGGGTACTTTCTTCTAAGCCAACTTTCTCTATTCTTCCAATTCTGTCCTGATAATGGTGTTACTCCAGAACAGTGGAAAACTGCCAGTGTTATCCCTCTGTTCAAAAAAGGCGACCGCTCATCGCCTGTCAACTATCGCCCCGTTAGTCTTACTAGCTACATCACATAACTGATGGAATCCTGTATCAGAGAAACCCTCTGGAACTTCTGGAAGTCTCACAGCCTCATCCAGCCGTCACAATTTGGATTTATTCCTAACTCAGCTGCTGTAATCAACTCATCGAGTTTCTTGAGGATGTTACCCAAATCTCTGATCGTGGATCCTTGGTGGATGTTGTTTACCAGGACTTTGCTAAGGCTTTTAACTCTGTGCCACACAAAAGACTTATGGTGAAGCTCTCTGCATTGGGCATAAGAGACAAACTCTATAACTGGTTGAAGTCCTTTATTTTCAGCCGAAAAGAGGTTGTCACAGTTCTAGGACAGCACTCTTCACCCTATGAGATGACATCTGGTGTACCACAGGGATCTGTTCTTGGCCCCCTTTTATTTGTTACATATGTTAATGACATAGATGCCAACTTAAAGAATGCCACAGTGCTGAAATATGCAGATGACATCAAGCTGTACCTTGAAATAAAGAGGTCAGATCCTGTACACTATAGACCTCTATTGCAAGCAGACCTGGACACAATGCAGCAGTGGATCATGGACTGGCAACTCAAGCTGGCTGTGGACAAATGTACCACCATGCATTTTAGGAGGAGAAACCCAGCGTCCACCTACTCCCTCCACAACACTAATCTCAAAAAGTCTTCATGTGAACGTGACCTGGGTGTTATTGTCGACAGTGATTTGCGTTGGACAAAACACATCGCTAAAATTGTCAAGAAGGCTGAGGGTGTCTTGGCATCACTCACCAAATCCTTTGTGAGACGCTCTCCGACTATCTATCTGCAGCTTCATATAGCTATGGTAAGACCTCACCTGGAATTTGCATCACTGGTCTGGAACCCCTATCTTGCCCAGGATGTTAATCGTCTGGAAGCCGTTCAGCGACGTGCAACCAAAAGAATACCCTCCATCAGGCATTTGCCATATCCTGAACGCCTTACTTCCTTGGGCATGGACACATTGAAACTCTGACGTCTGGCAGCTGACTTGGCAGACACCCATAAAATTATCAACCATCTTACAAACAATAACTCTGAGCACCTTTTCAAACTCCACCCATCTAACACCCGTGGACATATTTACAAAGTCAGAAAACAGCACAGCTCCCATGACTTTAGGAAACATTTTTTCACGCTGAGAGTTGCTGAAGCATGGAACAAACTGCCGGCGTCAGTTGTTAGTTGCAGTATGCTCCGATGGATATGCAACGTCAGTGTGCATGTATGACAAAGTGGAAATGTGCTGAGAGAAAAGTTGGTCGTAAGCGGAACGAATTGCTGCATGCAAGAGACAAGATTGCATTGGTTTGGACATGTGATGTGTATGAATGGAAATAGCTGTATATAGAAGTGTTGATTGCTTAAAGGGGATGGCAGCTGTGGAAGAGAGAGCCAATCTCAAGATGACAATGGATTGAGATGTCTGGTAAAAGAAGGTTCTCGAGAAGACCTGCCCACCCCACTGCTGTGTCTTCCACCCCTATCTAACATTAAATCATTCATCACACCCTACCTCAATAGACCAAAACTACATCTCTGCTCCTCTTCCTCATGCACTATGCTTACCTCTCCCTCTCTTCTCCTGCAATCCTGTCCTTCCTCTCCTGCTGGCATTCACATGAACCCCCTATTCATGCACCCTGGGAAATCCAATACTATCCCATTTACATTCCCATCCTCATACATTAAGAGTATACCCTGGCACATTACCACCGTCTCGCTCTCTCTCTCTCTCTCTCTCTCTTTCTCTTTCCCTCTGACTCGGGTAACCATGTCTCTCCATGTCGTGCAATGCTTCCCACCCCCACCCAAGTGAATGAAAGTGGATTAGCACATTGCTATAAAATGGAGAACTGTCCAAGTGTCAGCGGTTGATTGGTTGGCAAGCAGTTGACTGTGAGCCGTTTGGCAGAGAGTGCTTAACCTCATGTTTCTTCCTTCTGTCCTTCGTTGAATTATCTGTCCAACACACAAGGATGCAAAACTCCACTACAGCAAGACACCTGTTTCCATCCTTCAGTCATACTTTATCTACACATCACCTCACACCACAAAGCCACCTCCTTCAATACCACAGCCCCTCCTCTCAAAGGATCTTTGTTTTGCAAGTTACTTGGTGACCTTGCTGGGTCTGGTGCCATGTATAAAGCATCCAGTCCACTCTGTATAATGGTTGGCATTAGGAATGGCATCCTGCTATAAAAACGATATGAGAGGAGACTTTACCAGTGCAGGTGTCACTTAAAATGCCCCTTGCCCTCTCTGTGAAATGGTTGGCATTAGGAATGGCATCCAAATGTAAAAGCCATGACAAAGCAGACCCCACCCCATTCTACCCCCTCATACCCTAGTCACTTCCTTTTGGACAAGCCTTCTCTCTCTCTCTTGACCCTCTCCCATCTTCCTTCTCCTTCCTTGTCCTACTAGCCTTTCACCCTTTCAGGGTTCAAGAAATTAGTACCAGTTGAATACTGGGGTCGATGCAATCAACTAACCTTCCCTCCAAATTGCTGGCCTTGTGTCAGAATTTGAAATCAAGGGACATTTGGGGATGTGTTGTGCTTGAGAGGACCCATCAAGTCAAGCGCATGTGTGCTGGTGGCACATAAAGAATATCTTTTGAATGTTGGGCCTCCCAGAAGCAAAGTGGCTGAGTTCTTTTCAAGCGTTGGGCCTCACAGAGGCAATGACCAAGATTTTTGGTATTATGTCATGTTTGGGAAGATCCATCAAGACATGTAAAAGCACCCGTTACACTCTCGGAGAGGTTGGTGTTAGGAAGGGCATTCAGCCAAAGAAAACCATGCCAAATCAGACTGGAGTCTGATGCAGCCTTCCAGCTTGTGAGCCCAGTCAAAGCATGGACAAAGGAACTTAAATGATGACGGTGATGATATATCTTTAGAAATGGTTGGGTAGTTATATGTATTTTTAGTGAAATAGTTTTTATTTTTTTTTTGTCTAAATACCTTCATCACTAACTTGTCTCTGATATTGTCATGTCTTTAACCAAAGTACAATATTCTAGAATACAAGAATGAGCCCCGACGAGAAATGTTGAAATTCCCATCTCTACCTTAAAACACACAGTTTTAATGATCTGAAGACCTTTACACAGTTGCTCAGGCTGATAGAAATAGCAGGAAAGTATCCCTCCCATTACACCCTGCCTTCTTCAAAACAGAAGCTACCATTCTAGATATTGGAATGGTCGTGGCTGGATTGTCTTTTGTCATAAATCTGCTCAATCAAATTTTGTTTCTTATATTTTACACTTTACTTATCCCTAAATAGAAATACCTTTTACATTTAAGGATCAGTAAACATTAACTAAAGGACCCATGATCATCATCACCATCATAATGATCATCATCACTGTTTTAACGTCCGCTTTTCCCTGCTTGCATGGGTTGGACAAAATTTGATGATGAGTTGGATTTTCTACAGCTGGATGCCCTTCTTGTTGCCATCCCTCACCTATTTCCAAGTAAGGTAATGTTTCCCAGTGACCAGACATGTTTTAACCCTTTCGTTACCAATCCGCCCAAAGCCGCCCAAATTTACCTATTCATATTTAAATGAGAATATCAGAGCAAATCTCTTTAGTACATTCGTGAAAACATGTATTATACTTCATAAACAGTTCAACTACAGTTTTGTACAATAATTGAAGTGTAATTTTAATTCCGTGTATTTTGGGAGATTTTTTTCCGAAATTTATTCCTATTGTATTTTCAAAATTTATAATTCTGACAAAAAATGGATACAAATTTCATTATATCAAGCAGCGAGTCAGAATTCGAAGGATTTTCTACTGAAAACCTTCATAAATCTAACTCTGTGACTGAAAAAAAAAAGCACGAGGTATTTGATAATGAATCCGATGTTTCATTTTCCGAAAGTGAAAACAGTGAATCCGAGATCTCCGACAGCGATAAAGAAAATGAATTGGCACCTGAATGGAGTGAAAATTTAAAAACTGTTTCTTTCGGTGATTTTTCTGAAGAAACTGGACCAAGCCACAGACTTTCCCAGGAGAGTAAAGCCTTAGACTATTTCTATTTACTTTTTCGAATGAGCCTATTTGAAATCATTACGGCGGAAACGAACCGTTATGCTAAAGGAAAGGATAGTTAGTGGTTTCCCACAACCTTAAATGAAATTAAGACTATTTTGCCATAGATATTATTATGAGTATCAGAAAGTTACCCAGAATAACAAATTCTATCGTAAAATTTTGTTGTATACCCAATTGAATATTAGCTAATAACCCATTTTCTATGGCGATGTTTGAACAAAATTTTAATAATTTTATATTTTGTTGAATTTACCTGTATCTACCTGCAATTAGAGTCACTTTGTGACAAAAATTATAGTATAGAATTGGTTGAGAATATTTCATTAAATTATCTTCCAAAAATCAGATTAATATATTGATAAATAAAATAGTTATAGCTGTTTAATGAAACCAGACTAAATTTATGATTACGTTAGAAATTAATTGAAACACATAAGGGGTGTATTTTGGTCAGAAATATAGTAACAAAAGGAAGATTGGAAATGAAGGACACTGCTTGTATGACAGGGACACTCATTTACAACAAGCACGGAGACAGTAACATACAGACGGACAGACAGACAGATGGCTTCTTTCAGTCTTCGTCTACCAAATCCACTCATAAGGCTTTGGTCAACCCAAGGCTATATTAGAATACATTTGTTCAAAGTGCTACACAGTGGGACTGAACCCAGAACCATATGGCTGGGAAGCAACCATCTTACCACACAGCCACACCTGTGCCTATATGGAGTTGTTAAATAATTGGAACTGCATTTTAATGCTAAAATCTCCATATTTGAAGAATTCTCAAAATCATTTAAAAGTAAAATGTGTTAAAATGTCAGTAAATTGACTTCAGTTTGATTCTTTTACCAAAATTTCATTTATTTCCATTCATTGTATTTATTGCAGATTTTGAGAATGTTCAGAGGATGTGTCCAGAAACCCCCTTGGATGGAAATCAACTGGAAGTGGAAAGAATTGAGGAAATAAACAGTGTTCAAGTGAAAAACGTTTCTTCAAATGTCAGCTCTGAGATTCTTAAAAGCTATTTTGGAGACAGAGAAAGAAGTTCTGGTGGAGAAATTTCTTCAGTTCAAAAACAAACCTCTGATACTTACATTGTAAGTTTTAAAGAGGCGTATGGTAAGTAATTTTTTTTCTCCTCTCATTGTCTAGTCTACCTATCAGAATCAGTTATTATCATTCTTTTAATTCAGGTTTTGTTGGAACTCCTGGTGGCTTGCTATCCACAGCCTTCGGTACCTCTTCTGTTCAGCCATGGAATATTTTCTTGATGATAATGGCTGTGACAAGGTGGCAGACAGCTCTGTCCTCATTTCCTCTTAATATTTTCTGATACTGTCCCCAGGGCCCCAATAATAATTAGTACTATCTCCATCTTTCACGGTCAAGCACATTTAAGAGGATTGTCTACTTGTTCACCTAACTAACTGTGGGTCAAAGGCGTATGCAACATCAGTTATAGAGCACATGTGGTTCACCTTGTCCACAACGACCAGGTCTGTCTTGTTGTACTCAAGCGCTTGGCCCATTCTGCATTGAAAAATCCCACAAGATTTTACAGGTCTCTGCCTCTGTGATTCTCTGTGGTTTGTGTTTGTACCATGTTTTGCTTCTCTCTAAACCAAACTTTCCTCACACTTTCCAATGCAGCACTTTTGCAACCTCATCATGTCACTACAGCTCATATTGGTTCGGGGCAAGTTAGTTAGTTAGTTAATTTGGCTCAAAAGCAAATAGCAAGGCCATGTAGGGGGACATGGAGTTAAGTACAGGGTGGTGTTCATGTAAAGAGTTCAGGCCACTTGAGGTCCAGGGAGGCTTTGAACAAAGCGGTCGTCGGCATCTTCACCATCTCGTCTGGCAGCTTGTTCCACGGATCCGCAACCCGGACGGAGAAAGCTCCTCTCCTTCGATTGAGATGAAATCGTCGCAGGTAGAGCTTTTCGGAATGACCCCGCAGCCGACGCTCCGGAGCAGGAGTGAAGAACAGCTCTTTCGAGAGGTTACACTTCCTGCTTATGATGTAGTGGGCGAGAATGAGATCACCATGGCAGCGGCGTTTTTCAAGAGAATAAAGGTCGAGCGTCCTCAGCCTTTCTTCGTAGGACAAATTTTTGAGACCATGAACCATGCGGGTAGCCAGCCTCTGGACTCTTTCGAGATGCTGTATGTCTTTGAGGAGATAAGGAGAAGAGGCTTGAATCCCATACTCCAATATGGGTCTCACCAGCGTGACATAGAGTGGCAGGAATATGGCTGCTGTGAGCATTCCGAATGACCGTCGAATCAAAAACAGAATTCCACGCGCTTTGTTGGCAGTATGGACGCACTGGGCCGAAGGCGAAAAGGAGGAATCCACCAAGATACCCAGATCCTTTACCTGATCGGTCCTCTCCAGCAGCAGACGACCCGGCTCGAAATCAAGTTGAGTTGCAGGAGTAGAGCCGACAGGCAGATGACAGCACTTTGACACCTTCAGACACAGGTCCCAATCGTTAGACCACTTCCAAATTTGGTGGAGGCATCGACGAAGATCCTCTATACTACCGCGAGGAGCGACCAGTTTGATATCGTCGGCAAATAGAAGGGTGTGTTGCGTGAGGTCGACGGGCAAGTCATTTATGAAGACTAAGAACAACAAGGACCCAAGCACTGAACCTTGAGGCACGCCACTGCTCGCACTGGAGACGTCGGACCGCGAACCATTAACTTGAACTTGGAAGGAGCGATTTGAGAGGAAGGCACCAACCCATCGTACAATATCCGGATGGAAACTATATGCTTGAAGCTTGACAAGTAGTAGGCGGTGGTTTACCGAGTCAAAAGCTTTGGCAAAGTCCAATAAAACGATGTCAACAGCATCACTATCATCGAGGATGCGCGTCACCAATTCTTCCATTACTAGTAAGTTGGTCAAGCATGATCTCTTCGGCACGAAGCCGTGTTGGGAATCAGTGATCGAGGCTGTGTTTAGGAGGTGGAGCATCATACTTTTCTTAAGGATGGTTTCGAACATCTTGCTGATTATTGATGTAAGGGAAACCGGTCGGTAGTTAAGCGGGTCTTCGCGGCTCCCTTTCTTGAAAATTGGGCAGATTATCGCTGTTCTCCAGTCTGCAGGTATAACACCCGTCGCCAATGACATATTGAATAGTCGTGTTAAGGGCTCGCAGATGACCGGAGCCAACGCTTTGATAACCCGTGGGTGTATGCCGTCAGGGCCGTGACCCTTGTTGACATCGAGGCCTTGAATAACACGTTTGACTTCGTCCCGCATGATGATCAATCGAAGCATTGGAGGTACCGATCTATCAAATAGAGGGGGTTCACGACCATCATCTTGTTTGAAAATAGTTGAAAAAGCCTCGGCAAATAATTGACTCTGTTGATAAGGGTCCTCAATCGATACGCCTGTTGAGTCTACCAACGTTGCAATCTGGTTGTTCAAGCGGGAATTCCGCTGGACATGGGCAAAGAAGGTTTTTGGATTGCTACTGGCATTTGCCGCGATTTTGTATTCATAACTGAAGCGTTCTTTCTTTTCAATTTTCACGGCTCGGTCTCGTTGAGTTTTGTACACCTCAAAAGCTGCAGTCGAATCCAGATTTTTGAATTCAGCCCAAGCAATATCTCTGAGTCGATGTTCTCGTTTAACCTTCTTCGTCACCCAGGGCTTGTGTTTCTTCCTCTTTGGAAGCCCAACGGGAACTGCCTGGTCAGTCAAACAGATTACATATGCTTTGAGGGATGACCATAGTTCGTCAACTGAGGACAACGTCATCAGGGATCGCCAGTCCAGAAGCGCGGAAGCCTCGGTTAGAATTTCAAGATTAATTGCAGAGAAGACTCTACGTGGCAGCGAAGTAGTCGTGGGCGTGGAAAAAGTTGTGTGCATGACGAACTTCAGGACCGCATGATCACTCTTGGCAAGAGGGGCGCACACAGATACGTCTGACACTGATCTTGGATAGCGGGAGAATACCAGATCTAGCATAGATGGCTGCTGCCCAGACCGATGCCTTGTCGGATATTCAACATGTTGCGATAGAAAACAATCTTCAGCCACGTCAAGAAGGGCCTGGCCGAACCGGGAAGATGTTGTACAAATTGATGCGGGCCAATCGATCGTGGGAGCGTTGAAGTCGCCTAGTACCAAGCAGTCATGCGAAGCTGAAACGAATCTTATCGCTTCGAGTAGATGAGCATCGTCCTGGGGGTCGGCTAGAGGCGGCCTGTAGACAGCCAACACGGGCAGGCAAAACTCAGATAGGCTCAGCTTGCAATAGACGGCATCGAATTTGGTTGTAGGTTGAGCATTTGTGGGTAGAATACCGCAGGACGGTTTGTGCTCAGACTTAACATACACAGCAACACCTCCACCTTGCCTTTTTCCTCTGTCACATCTGAAAAGGACGTAGCCCTGCAGGTGGATTTCTGAGTCCTTTACTGCTGGAGTCAGCCAAGTCTCGGTGATAGCTATTGATAGCGGTGATAGCGGTGATAGCATTCATTCACAGTAAGGGCAATGGTTTCATTAAATTATTATTATTATTATTATTATTGAGTGAGAGAGCAGTGCATGCCATCAAAGTGATACTGGGGCAAAATATACGAAGCCCAGTATACACATCATGACTATCCGTCTGATAAGGGTACACCAGGCACATGCATCACAACCATATGTGTGCAATATGGTGATCTCATATCTAGATAAACAGTGCATGACCTTGCATGTAGAGCCCAGTTAGAATTTTCTTCTGGTCGAGTAACCCATCCTGCTCAAAAGGTTCCCAAATAAGGGTTGTTTAAGGATTTTGAACGAAACCCCCATGTTTCCAGAGGTGAATAATTCAAACCCCAAAGACTCCCTCTCAACACATGGTTATGATGCTCCCCCACTACTTCTGCTCATAATCAGAGATTCACATATCATCAGCCACTAAGGGACATGCTCAACTGGTTACGGTCAAACAACTGACAAGCAAATCTGTGGTATTGAGCAAAATATTTGTTGCAGCCCATCTTTTATACTAAGGCAAAACAATGTACATGATAACACTTCCAACCAGATCAGAAGCCACGAGAGCCACTGCCTGATACTGCATCAGGGCAGATTATTATTATTGTTGTTGTTGTTATTGAGAGAACAGTGCATGCCATCAAAGTGACACTGATGTAAAATATACAAAGGTACACCAGGCATATGCATCACTACTATATGTGCACAACATGGTGATCTCATATCAAGATAAACAGGGCATGATCTTGCAGGTGGGGCCTAGTTAGAATTTTCTTCAGGTCGAGTAGCCCATCCCGCTCAAAAAGTCACTGAACAAGGTTTTTATAAGGATGATGAGTAAAACACCCATGTTTCCATGTTTCAAAGGTGAATTATCCAAACCCCATAGAATTCTTCTCAGCACATGGTTATAATGCTCCTCCACTACTTCTTCTTGTGATCAGAGATGCACTTATCGTCAGCCATCAAGGGACATGCTCAACTGGTAAAGGACAAGCAAATCTGTGGCATTGAACAGAATATTTGCTGTAGCCCATCTTTTCATACCAAGACAAAACAATGTACATGATAACACTTCCCAATCATTTAAGATCAGATGCCAAGAGAGCAACTGCCTGGTACGGCATCATATCAATAATATTAATACGCTTAGTTTTGTTTGTTTTTGTATGTACAAAGAAGTGAGTGGAAAAGCAAGAGAGAGGAGGACAGAGAGGAAGAAAGAGAGAGTGAGAGAGAAAGAGAGAGTGAGCAAAATAGGCAGTAAGTGGTGGCGGTGTTCGTTTTGTGCTTTTAAATGTTTCAGAGAGAAAGAGAGAGAGTGAGAGGCAGTGATTGGTGTTGGTATTCTTATGTTTTGAATGTTGATACATATACACATTGTTAAATTAAAAGCAGGAGAGGAGGGACAGAGAGGAAGTGAGAGAGAAAGTGAGAGAAACAGTAGAGGCATAGATCCAAAGAAAAGTTGATACATAGACACGTAGTTAAATCAAAGCAAATAACTGCAGCAAATATTGGATGTCACTTTCGCTTTTCATTACCATACGAGGATAAAATTAACTCGCAAGTGGCTGAGTACTCCACAGACATGCATATCATTATCTCAGCCTCACACAGAAATTGACATGGCTTGCCCCTTTGAATTACAGCTAGAATTCATTTTGGCCAGCTGAGTGAACTGGAGCAAGACAGACCTTCAAGTGATCGGAAGAAAACAAATAAAAATCCTATATAGGGGCAGGAAAATTTTTTTAATCTTTAGGGTCAATATGGATATTAAACCAGTCATAACAGTGGCATTTGTGGGCCTCACAGAACTGGAGGCCAAGCCCCCAGATCACAGGCTATTGTTATCAAATTGAGAGTGAATACATGATGGAATAGCAATTATTTCATCTGAGCATTGATAATGCTAAACACACAACATTTTTGACTTACGATATGGAACATTTTCTTTTCTTTCACTTTTTTTAAAAAATGGCACTCCATTGGTTATGATGATGAGGTTCCTGTTTATCTGATCAACAGAACAGTCTGCTCGTAAAATTAACGTGCAAGTGGCTGAGTACTCCACAGACATGCATGCCATAATGTAGTTCTCAGGGAGATTCAGCCTCACACAGAATGTTATAGGGCTGACCCCTTTGAATTACAGCGACAACTCATTTTGGTCAGCTGCAGCAAGGTGAAGTAGAGTACCTTGCTCAAAAACACAGTGCGCTGCAAGGAATCGTACTTGTGACTTTATGATCATGGGCCGAAAACACCTAAGCACTGAGCCACATACCTTCACTCTCTTAACCATAGAGAAAAGGAATGAAATGAGAGAGGCAGAGAAAGGAAAGCCTCAGTCATTTAAAATGACAATTAGACTGGAATACGATCGATCTTTCCTTGCTTCTTTACTCTTAACAATGAAGAAGAGGGAAAGACATTTAGGAATGAATAGAGGGAAAATTCTTTATTCTAGGAGTTCTCTCTTCTTTCCTCCCACCCACCAGTACTTATTCACCTCCTTTCATAGTTCTTCACGTCTTTTAGTTGGGGGGAAAGACCACGTTTTTATTTTCAGGCATGTTTAATGTTTTCTCCACAAACTACAATCAAGCCCCACTCTGTTCCTTTTCTTTTCATACAAAAACTAATCCAAATTTCGAACAGGGTACAGCTGTGAAAAGAGCCCAGAAAAATGAGTAATACCCCTTACAAAATGGGTGGGGGAGAAAAGTTGCGAACAGGTGGCTACATGAAGTTCAACTCTATACTTTAAAGAGTGTCTACTGACCAAAGCCTCATGAGTGAATTTGGTAGATGGAAACTGAAAGAAAATATCAAGAGAATAAGCACCAGGCTTACAAAGAATAAGTCCAGGGGTCGGTTGCTTCAACTAAAAGGCAATGCTCCAGCATGGCCACACTCAAATGACTGAAAGTAGTAACAGAGTAAAAGAGTAACATATATATATATACAAGAAAAATTTAGATTCAGACGTATTAAGTACTTAAGCTGAGGCACCAGAATTTAGTATGGTATTATCCATACAGTTTCAAAATAGCGTGATTAAAATCAAAATAAGCAACAGGACATCCAGAGGTAATGCAGTACGATCGTTTCAAGCAACTCTGTTTAATTGAACAATGCAATCATTACATCAATTGAAATGCAGAGCAATCCTCAGCTGCATAAATACATAGGATTAAATTAAAACAGATGGACACATTAGTATAATTTTACCTAAAACCTCCAAGAAGGTAAGGAGATAGACAGAGATCATGCTGTTTTCACTTCAGCTTAGAAGTTACTAAGGCATTAGGAAAAGAAACTTTTAAGGATTTAGCTTAGTCACTGATGTTTTTTGGGAGGTCAACTTTAATTTATAGTCTAGTTTATCTTTGTACATGAAGATGAAAGGCAGAAGAATAATACGTACTGTCTGTTAGGGAAGGGGCCAAGAGAGTTGAAAGAAATCATAGTGGGAATAGCCATAAAGCTATCAAGATTAATTTGAAGTAATACAATGAGATTTGGCAAAGGAAGATCTTAAATCAAGATGCTAGTTATTCAATTAAAAGGGCAAGACTCCAGTAAACCAATAGTGATAATAAGGGGAATTTTATCATGGGGTGTTTTAGTTGAATGATTTGAACAATATTACTATAATGAATAAAGTTAAATTTTAGGGTTATCATGAAAAGTTAATTAAGAAGAATATTTTAACCAAAAGGATAAAATTTTTGAATACTCTTAAGTATATACCAAACATTTACCACAAGAGAGAGAGGATAGAACATCACATAGAAATATTATAATATTTATTCATATCATACACCCAAAATATTAACTTATCAGGTGGTGTCTATGAAGACTGATAATTGGCATTTACTGGCATTTAATAAGAGTACTGAAGTGAAAGAATATGCTGACTATATGGTTATTAAATTATAATCTAAGCATTTAATAATAGTACTGTTATATATAAGCTAGATATGAATTTCCTAGGGGTACAAAAATTAGGTTTGATTTCATAAAGGCTATTACATGTGCATGTATATATATATGCATATACACATGCTTGAGAAGACTCAACAAGCCAAGTGAGAGCATAACCCATGGCCTATGCCAGTAGGTGTAACCAGCCCACTTACAAGTACCCTGCATTCATTGGACAATAAACTTCGCTTGCAAAGACCTGTTGAGGCAAGTGAAAACAAAATCAGAATTGCAGACATGGCTGATGACAGTACTGCTTGATTGGCACTTGTGCCAGTGGAACATTGAAAGCACATCCAAGCTGATTGGCTCCCATGCTGGTGGCACGTAAAATGCACCATTCGAGCATGATCGTCGCCAGCACTGCCTTACCGGCACATGTGCCGATGCCATGTGAAAGGATAACATTCAAGTGTGGTCAATGCCATAAAACACCTTTGAGCATGGATGTTGCCAAAACCGACTGACTGGCTCGCGTGCTGGTGGCACGTAAAATCACCCACTACACTCTAGGAGTGGTTAGCACTAGGAAGGGCAACCAGCTGTAGAAACTCTGCCAGATCAGACTGAGCCTGGTACGGCCTTCTGGCTCACCAGCCCTCAGTCAAACCGTCCAACCCATGCCAGCATGGAAAGCAGACGTTAAACAACTATGATGATGATGATGATGTGTGAGTGTGTGTGTGTGTGTGTATATATATATATATATATATACATATATAATAATAATAACAAAGGGTAAAATTGATTAATTAAGAAGGAATCAATAATTTCACCAAGTAGAATTCAGTATGAAAAAAGGACCGTTTCACGGCAAACTTAGATAAAGATTTGCTTCACCACACACCGAAGTTTAGAAATAGCCGCCAAAAATCTTAGCTATTTCTTCTACTTTAAAAAGGGTCTTCCAGAGAAACCAAAATACTTGAAGGTTATTCGGTTTCTCTGGAAGACCCTTTTTAAAGTAGAAGAAATAGCTAAGATTTTTGGCTGCTATTTCTAAACTTCAGTGTGTGGTGAAGCAAATCTTTGCTGAAACCTTTTATTAGTATATCCAGTACAATATGTTGCATAGTTGGGTTGTTGGCAACTAAACTGGTACGCCCACCAGAATATCCTGGTGAGGAGGGTTGCTAGAAACCCAGCAAGATTACAAACAAGAAGTCGGATGAACCTAATGCAATAGACCGCGTATGCAGAATTTCTGGGATGGTGTCTGGCGTGCTGACAGACCACTGGGAGTGAGGTGCCCCTCAGCTTCTGTTGAAGCATGTTTCTAGAAGGTCACTCTGATATAAAACCAGATATGCAGGGAACGGCAGTGGAAATTTTGGGGATCTTTGGTTTGTGCTAGAGATCATGGCGTTCCCACATCCCTGAGCCTATGACTCATATTGGCACCAGACATCTCACTTTGATTTGTCTCTGGGTAATGACAATAAAGTGGAGAGGGTCTATGAGATATCGTGCAAGCCTTATTAGACCTACACCTGTGGTCAGGCATTGCTGACCTCTGCTCGATGTGTGCTGATTTTTTCCCCCTAAATATATATATATATATATATATATATTTATTTATTTATTTATTTTATTTTCAGTATATATGTATCTTTATTCTTAGTATATATTTATACATGCATTCATTTTTAGTATATTTTTATTTTATTTTTATTCGGAAGTCCAACAGTGAAGGGAAGGTGGTGAAGCAAGCAGACCTTACAGGTTGAAAGCATGTAGTCAGCGACCTGCACGTAGGTGGCCCATGCTAGATATAAAATCATCTCCTTGCCGCCCAAGACAGTGGTAAAATTCAGTTGCTGCATGGGTGTCTGAGCAGTTCAATTTGGAGAGGGCACCACTCACCTTGAGGCCGGGGAGGTTGTAGAAAAGGTGCACCAAAAATTGCCTGTCTTTCTAGATCTGGTCAGTTTAGCATGACTCAAACAACGAAAACACGAAATCAATGCTAGTTTAGTCCAGAGACTGCTTGTGCACGAAATCAAATTGAATGCTGGATCAGGAACGAACCCAACAGAAGGGGATTCTGACAATGAATGAGAGCCAAATGGAAAGAGATAGGACTCTTCAAAACAAGTGAGCATCTGTTAGGTGACCAGGCAAGAGCAATTAGAGCAAAAACATGGAAATTGAAGAGATAAAAAGAAGAGTAGAAAACAGAAATAATCCTTCACCAACAGATAACGTGCCCAGTGAGAACAGAGAAATAAATAACGGCAGTGAAGATGTAGAACAAAGTGTAAATGTAAATGAATTCTCCACAAATTAAGCAGAAGTATAGGAAGAGCTGTATCACAAGAATACGGTGATGACCAACAAGATGTAGAGAGGATATATTTAAGAAGACCAGGATCAAGACCCTTCCCCCCATAATCTGAGGTACATTGACTGATGCAAGATCAAGGTTGATTCATTTCTTGGGCTATTCCATACGAGAAATATAACTAATGCTAACAAGATTATTTAGGGTGCAGCAATTGTTGCTGCAGATAGAATTGGATACAAAAGGAAAGAACAAACAGAACGTAAAGAACTGTTCTGGTGTAGAGGAATTTGTGAGGAACAAAGACATTTTGATAGATTGAGAAGAGGGGAATTGCAGAACGATAGTATAAGAATGATGCTGGAAAGAACAGATGAGATAAGAGATAAATTGTATAATGTGATATTGGAAGAATTGAAACAAAGAGTTGGAGCAATCAAAGCAAAAGAGGAAAGACATTACAATAGAAGAAAATAATTCAAGCAGAACAGATTGTTTGAAGCAAATCAGAAGGAGCTGTTTAGGAACTGGATGGGCAATTACGTATAACAATGATACCAGAAGTAGAGGAAAGTAGGGCATTCTGGAGAGGGATCTGGGACCAATCTGCAGATCATAATAATGAAGCTGAGTGATTGCATGAAATCCAAAATAGGTTAAGAAATATAGAAGGCAAAAAAGACATAAAAATAACTACAGAAATGATAAAAAAAGCAGTTAAGAAAATTCCCAAATCGGAAAAGCCCAGGATTGGATGGGGTCACGGGTTATTGGACAAACAAGCTGAGAGAGCTTCGTAAAAGGATAGCGCAACAGCTAGATGAGTGCTTGTGGGAAGGTGCAGTACCCAGCTAGAAGACGAAGGGACAGACATTGTTATGTGCCAAGGATCCTGGGAAGGGAAATGTTGCATCCAACTTTAGAACAATATCATGGTTTTTGCTCATGTGGAAACTAATGTCACCTAATTTCTCCTGAAATTGCTGGCCTTGCGCCAAAATTTGAAACCAAAACTCCAGTGTTGTTTATGGTCAATAAAATAAGTACCAGTTGAGCACTGGGGTAGATATAATTGACTTACCCACTCTCCTGAAATTGCTGGCCTTGAGCCAAAATTTAAAACCAAAATTCCAGTGATGTTTATGGTAAATAAAATAAGTACCAGTTGATCACTGTGGTTGCTGTAATTGACTTAGACACTCACCTGAAATTGCTAGCCTTGTGCCAAAATTTAAAACCAAAATTCCAGCGATGTTTATGGTCAATAAAATAAGTACCAGTTGATCACTGGGGTAGATATAATTGACTTAGCCACTCTCCTGAAATTGCTGGCCTTGAGCCAAAATTTAAAACAAAATTCCAGTGATGTTTATGGTCAATAAAATAAGTACCAGTTGATCACTGGTGTTGATGTAATTGACTTAGACACTCTCCTGAAATTGATGGCCTTCTGCCAAAATTTAAAACCAAAATTCCAGTGATGTTTATGGTCAATAAAATAAGTACCAGTTGATCACTGGTGTTGATGTAATTGACTTAGTCACTCTCCAGAAATGCTAGCCTTGTGCCAAAATTTAAAACCAAAATTCCAGTGATGTTTATGGTCAATAAAATAAGTACCAGTTGATCACTGGGGTTGATGTAATGACTTAGCCACTCTCCTGAAATTGCGGGCCTTGTGCCAAAATTAAAAACTAAAATTCCAGTGATGTTTATGGTCATAAAATAAGTACCAGTTCAGCACTGGGGTTGATGTAATTGACTTTGCCACTCTCCTGAAATTGCTGGCCTTCTGCCAAAATTTGAAACCAAAATTCCAGTGATGTTTATGGTCAATAAAATACCAGTACCGGTTGAGCACAGGGTTTGATGTAATTGACTCACCCACTCTCTTGAAATTACTGGCCTTGTGCCAAAATTTAAAACCGAAATTCAGTGATGCTTATGGTCAATAAAATAAGTACCAGTTCAGCACTGGGGTGGGATTGTGTAATTGACTTAGCCCACAACTGAAATTGGTGGCCTTGTGCCAAAATTTAAAATCAAAATTCCAGTGATGTTTATGGTCAATAAAATAAGTACCAATTGGGCATGGGGTTGATGTAATTGACTTAGCCACTCTCCTGAAATTGCTGGCCTTGTGCCAAAATTTGAAACCAAAATTCCAGTGATGATTTTGGTCAAAAATAAGTACCAGTTGAGCACTGGAGTTGATGTAATTGACTCACCCACTCTCTTGAAATTACTGGCCTTGAGCCAAAATTTGAAACCAAAATTCCAGTGATTGTTATGGTCAAAAAATAAGTACCAGTTGAGCACTAGGGTTGATGTAATTGACTTAGACACTCTCCTGAAATTGGCGGCCTTGTGCCAAAATTTGAAACCAAAATTCCAGTGATGTTTATGGTCAATAAAATAAGTACCAGTGAGCACTAGGGTTGATGTAATTGACTTAGACACTCTCCTGAAATTGCTGGCCTTGTGCCAAAATTTGAAAGCAAAATTCCAGTGATGTTTATGGTCAATAAAATAAGTACCAGTTGAGCACTGGGGTTGATGTAATTGACTTAGACACTCTCCTGAAATTGCTGGCCTTATGCCAAAATTTGAAACCAAAACTCCTGTGATGTTTATGGTCAATGAAATAAGTACCAGTTGAACACTGGGTTTGATGTAATTGACTTCGTCACTCTCAAGAAGTTGGTGGCGTTGTGCCAAAATTTTAAACCAAAATTCCAGTGATGTTTATGATCAATAAAATAAGTACCAATTGAGCAGTGGGGTACATGTAATTGACTTAGCCACTCTCCTGAAGTTGCTGGCCTTGTGCCAAAATTAAAACCAAAATTCCAGTGATGTTTATGGTCAATAAAATAAGTACCAGTGAGCACTAGGGTTGAGGTAATTGACTTCGACACTCCCCTGAAATTGCTGGCCTTGTGCCAAAATTGAAGCAAAATTCCAGTGATGTTATGATCAATAAAATAAGTACCAGTTGACCACTGGGGTTGATGTAATTGACTTAGACATTCTCCTGAAATTGGTGGCCTGTGACAAAATTTAAAACCAAACTACCAGTGATGTTTATGGTCAATAAAATAAGTACCAGTTGAGCACTGGGGTTGATGTAATTGACTTAGACACTCTCCTGAAATTGCTGGCCTTGTGCCAAAATTTGAAAGCAAAATTCCAGTGATGTTTATGGTCAATAAATTAAGTACCAGTTGAGCACTGGTGTTGATGTAATTGACTTAGCCACTCTCCTGAAATTGCTGGCCTTGTGCAAAAATTTGAAACCAAAATTCCAGTGATGTTTATGGACAATAAAATAAGTACCAGTTGAGCACTGGGGTTGATGTAATTGACTTAGCCACTCTCCTGAAATTGCTGGCCTTGTGCCAAAATTTGAAACCAAAATTCCAGTGATGATTTTGGTCAATAAAATAAGTACCAGTTGAGCGCTGGGGTTGATGTAATTGACTTAGCCACTCTCCTGAAATTGCTGGCCTTCTGCCAAAATTTTAAACCAAAATTCCAGTGATGTTTATGGTCAATAAAATAAGTACCAATTGAGCAGTGGGGGGTACATGTAATTGACTTAGCCACTCTCCTGAATTGCTGGCCTTGTGCCAAAATTGAAACCAAAATTCCAGTCATGTTTATGTTAATCAAATAAGTACCAGTTGATCACTGGGGTTGATGTAATTGACTTAGACAATCTCCTGAAATTGCTGGCCTTCTGCCAAAATTTTAAAACCAAAATTCCAGTGATGTTTATGGTCAATAAAATAAGTACCAGTTGAGCACTAGGGTTGATGTAATTGACTTAGACACTCTCCTGAAATTGGTGGCCTTGTGCCAAAATTTGAACCAAAATTCCAGTGATGTTTATGGTTATAAAATAAGTACCAGTTGAGCACTGGGGTACATGTAATTGACTTAGACACTCTCCTGAAATTGCTGGCCTTGTGCCAAAATTTGAAAGCAAAATTCCAGTGATGTTTATGGTCAATAAAATAAGTACCAGTTGATCACTGGGTTGATGTAATTGACTTAGACACACACCTGAAATTGCTGGCGTTGTGCCAAAATTTAAAACCAAACTCCAGTGATGTTTATGGTCAATGAAATAAGTACCAGTTGAGCACTGGGTTGATGTAATTGACTTCGTCACTCCCAAGAAGTTGGGCGTTGTGCCAAAATTTTAAAACCAAAATTCCAGTGATGTTTATGGTCAATAAAATAAGTACAATTGAGCAGTGGGGTACATGTAATTGACTTAGCCACTCTCCTGAAATTGCTGGCCTTGTGCCAAAATTTAAAACCAAAATTCCAGTGATGTTTATGGTCAATAAAATAAGTACCAGTTGAGCACTAGGGTTGAGGTAATTGACTTCGACACTCCCCTGAAATTGCTGGCCTTGTGCCAAAATTTGAAAGCAAAATTCCAGTGATGTTTATGATCAATAAAATAAGTACCAGTTGACCACTGGGGTTGATGTAATTGACTTAGACATTCTCCTGAAATTGGTGGCCTTGTGACAAAATTTAAAACCAAACTTCCAGTGATGTTTATGGTCAATAAAATAAGTACCAGTTGAGCACTGGGGTTGATGTAATTGACTTAGACACTCTCCTGAAATTGCTGGCCTTGTGCCAAAATTTGAAACAAAATTTCCAGTGATGTTTATGGTCAATAAATTAAGTACCAGTTGAGCACTGGGTGTGATGTAATTGACTTAGCCACTCTCCTGAATTGCTGGCCTTGTGCAAAAATTTGAAACCAAAATTCCAGTGATGTTTATGGTCAATAAAATAAGTACCAGTTGAGCACTGGGTTGATGTAATTGACTTAGCCACTCTCCTGAAATTGCTGGCCTTGTGCCAAAATTTGAAACCAAAATTCCAGTGATGATTTTGACAATAAAATAAGTACCAGTTGAGCGCTGGGGTTGATGTAATTGACTTAGCCACTCTCCTGAAATTGCTGGCCTTCTGCCAAAATTTAAAACCAAAATTCCAGTGATGTTTATGGTCAATAAAATAAGTACCAGTTGAGCACTGGGGTTGATGTAATTGACTTAGCCACACTCCTGAAATTGCTGGCCTTGTGCCAAAATTTGAAACCAAAATTCCAGTCATGTTTATGTTCAATAAAAAAAAGTACCAGTTGATCACTGGGGTTGATGTAATTGACTTAGACACTCTCCTGAAATTGCTGGCCTTCTGCCAAAATTTAAAACCAAAATTCCAGTGATGTTTATGGTCAATAAAATAAGTACCAGTTGAGCACTAGGGTTGAGGTAATTGACTTAGACACTCTCCTGAAATTGGTGGCCTTGTGCCAAAATTTGAAACCAAAATTCCAGTGATGTTTATGGTTAATAAAATAAGTACCAGTTGAGCACTGGGGTACATGTAATTGACTTAGACACTCTCCTGAAATTGCTGGCCTTGTGCCAAAATTTGAAAGCAAAATTCCAGTGATGTTTATGGTCAATAAAATAAGTACCAGTTGATCACTGGGGTTGATGTAATTGACTTAGACACACACCTGAAATTGCTGGCGTTGTGCCAAAATTTAAAACCAAAACTCCTGTGATGTTTATGGTCAATGAAATAAGTACCAGTTGAGCACTGGGTTTGATGTAATTGACTTAGACATTCTCCTGAAATTGGTGGCCTTGTGACAAAATTTAAAACCAAACTTCCAGTGATGTTTATGTTAATAATAAGTACCAGTTGAGCACTGGGGTACATGTAATTGACTTAGACACTCTCCTGAAATTGCTGGCCTTGTGCCAAAATTTGAAAGCAAAATTCCAGTGATGTTTATGGTCAATAAAATAAGTACCAGTTGATCACTGGGGTTGATGTAATTGACTTAGACACACACCTGAAATTGCTGGCGTTGTGCCAAAATTTAAAACCAAAACTCCTGTGATGTTTATGGTCAATGAAATAAGTACCAGTTGAGCACTGGGTTTGATGTAATTGACTTCGTCACTCTCAAGAAGTTGGTGGCGTTGTGCCAAAATTTTAAACCAAAATTCCAGTGATGTTTATGGTCAATAAAATAAGTACCAATTGAGCAGTGGGGTACATGTAATTGACTTAGCCACTCTCCTGAAATTGCTGGCCTTGTGCCAAAATTTAAAACCAAAATTCCAGTGATGTTTATGGTCAATAAATAATACCAGTTGAGCACTAGGGTTGAGGTAATTGACTTCGACACTCCCCTGAAATTGCTGGCCTTGTGCCAAAATTTGAAAGCAAAATTCCAGTGATGTTTATGATCAATAAAATAAGTACCAGTTGACCACTGGGGTTGATGTAATTGACTTAGACATTCTCCTGAATTGTGGGCCTTGTGACAAAATTGAAAACCAATTTCCAGTGATGTTTATGGTCAATAAAATAAGTACCAGTTGAGCACTGGGGTGATGTAATTGACTTAGACACTCTCCTGAAATTGCTGGCCTTGTGCCAAAATTTGAAAGCAAAATTCCAGTGATGTTTATTGTCAATAAATTAAGTACAGTTGAGCACTGGTGTTGATGTAATTGACTTAGCCACTCTCCTGAAATGCTGGCCTTTGCAAAAATTTGAAACCAAAATTCCAGTGATGTTTATGGTCAATAAAATAAGTACCAGTTGAGCACTGGGGTTGATGTAATTGACTTAGCCACTCTCCTGAAATTGCTGGCCTTGTGCCAAAATTTGAAACCAAAATTCCAGTGATGATTTTGGTCAATAAAATAAGTACCAGTTGAGCGCTGGGGTTGATGTAATTGACTTAGCCACTCTCCTGAAATTGCTGGCCTTCTGCCAAAATTTTAAACCAAAATTCCAGTGATGTTTATGGTCAATAAAATAAGTACCAATTGAGCAGTGGGGTACATGTAATTGACTTAGCCACTCTCCTGAAATTGCTGGCCTTGTGCCAAAATTTAAAACCAAAATTCCAGTCATGTTTATGTTCAATAAAATAAGTACCAGTTGATCACTGGGGTTGATGTAATTGACTTAGACACTCTCCTGAAATTGCTGGCCTTGTGCCAAAATTTAAAACCAAAATTCCAGTGATGTTTATGGTCAATAAAATAAGTACCAGTTGAGCACTGGGGTTGATGTAATTGACTTAGCCACTCTCCTGAAATTGCTGGCCTTCTGCCAAAATTTAAAACCAAAATTCCAGTGATGTTTATGGTCAATAAAATAAATACAAATTGAGCACTGGAGTTGATGTAATTGACATAGACGCTGTCTTGAAATTGCTGGCCTTGAGCCAAAATTTGAAACCAAAATTCCAGTGATGTTTATGGTCAATAAAATAAGTACCAGTTGAGCATTAGGGTTGATGTAATTGACTTAGACACTCTCCTGAAATTGGTGCCCTTGTGCCAAAATTTGAAAGCAAAATTCCAGTGATATTTATGGTCAATAAAATAAGTACCAGTTGAGCACTAGGGTTGATGTAATTGACTTAGACACTCTCCTGAAATTGCTGGCCTTGTGCCAAAATTTGAAACCAAAATTCCAGAGATATTATGGTCAATAATATAAGTACCAGTTGAGCACTAGGTTGATGTAATTGACTTAGACACTCTCCTGAAATTGGCGGCCTTGTGCCAAAATTTGAACCAAAATTCCAGTGATGTTTATGGTCAATAAAATAAGTACCAGTTGAGCACTAGGGTTGATGTAATTGACTTAGACACTCTCCTGAAATTGCTGGCCTTCTGCCAAAATTTAAAGCAAAATTCCAGTGATGTTTATGGTCAATAAAATAAGTACCAGTTGAGCACTGGGGTTGATGTAATGACTTAGACACTCTCCTGAATTGGTGGCCTTATTCCAAAATTTGAAACCAAAACTCCTGTGATGTTTATGGTCAATGAAATAAGTACCAGTTGAGCACTGGGTTTGATGTAATTGACTTCGTCACTCTCAAGAAGTTGGTGGCGTTGTGCCAAAATTTTAAACCAAAATTCCAGTGATGTTTATGGTCAATAAAATAAGTACCAATTGAGCAGTGGGGTACATGTAATTGACTTAGCCACTCTCCTGAAGTTGCTGGCCTTGTGCCAAAATTTAAAACCAAAATTCCAGTGATGTTTATGGTCAATAAAATAAGTACCAGTTGAGCACTAGGGTTGAGGTAATTGACTTCGACACTCCCCTGAAATTGCTGGCCTTGTGCCAAACTTTGAAAGCAAAATTCCAGTGATGTTTATGATCAATAAAATAAGTACCAGTTGACCACTGGGGTTGATGTAATTGACTTAGACATTCTCCTGAAATTGGTGGCCTTGTGACAAAATTTAAAACCAAACTTCCAGTGATGTTTATGGTCAATAAAATAAGTACCAGTTGAGCACTGGGGTTGATGTAATTGACTTAGACACTCTCCTGAAATTGCTGGCCTTGTGCCAAAATTTGAAAGCAAAATTCCAGTGATGTTTATTGTCAATAAATTAAGTACCAGTTGAGCACTGGTGTTGATGTAATTGACTTAGCCACTCTCCTGAAATTGCTGGCCTTGTGCAAAATTTGAAACCAAAATTCCAGTGATGTTTATGGTATGGACATAAAATAAGTACCAGTTGAGCACTGGGGTTGATGTAATTGACTTAGCCACTTCTCCTGAAATTGCTGCCTTGTGCCAAAATTTGAACCAAAATTCCAGTGATGATTTTGGTCAATAAAATAAGTACCAGTTGAGCACTGGGGTTGATGTAATTGACTTAGACACTCTCCTGAAATTGCTGGCCTTCTGCCAAAATTTTAAACCAAAATTCCAGTGATGTTTATGGTCAATAAAATAAGTACCAATTGAGCAGTGGGGTACATATAATTGACATAGCCACTCTCCTGAAATTGCTGGCCTTGTGCCAAAATTTGAAACCAAAATTCCAGTCATGTTTATGTTCAATAATAAGTACCAGTTGATCACTGGGGTTGATGTAATTGACTTAGACACTCTCCTGAAATTGCTGGCCTTCTGCCAAAATTTAAAACCAAAATTCCAGTGATGTTTATGGTCAATAAATAAGTACCAGTTGAGCACTGGGTTGAGGTAATTGACTTAGACACTCTCCTGAAATTGGTGGCCTTGTGCCAAAATTTGAAACCAAAATTCCAGTGATGTTTATGGTTAATAAAATAAGTACCAGTTGAGCACTGGGGTACATGTAATTGACTTAGACACTCTCCTGAATTGCTGGCCTTGTGCCAAAATTTGAAAGCAAAATTCCAGTGATGTTTATGGTCAATAAAATAAGTACCAGTTGATCACTGGGGTTGATGTAATTGACTTGACACACACCTGAAATTGCTGGCGTTGTGCCAAAATCTAAAACCAAAACTCCTGTGATGTTTATGGTCAATGAAATAAGTACCAGTTGAGCACTGGGTTTGATGTAATTGACTTCGTCACTCTCAAGAAGTTGTGGCGTTGTGCCAAATTTGAAACCAAAATTCCAGTGATGTTATGGTCAATAAAATAAGTACCAATTGAGCAGTGGGGTACATGTAATTGACTTAGCCACTCTCCTGAAATTGCTGGCCTTGTGCCAAAATTTAAAACCAAAATTCCAGTGATGTTTATGGTCAATAAAAAAGTACCAGTTGAGCCACTAGGGTTGAGTAATTGACTTCGACCACTCCCCTGAAATTGCTGGCCTTGTGCCGAAATTTGAAACCAAAATTCCAGTGATGTTTATGATCAATAAAATAAGTACCAGTTGACCACTGGGGTTGATGTAATTGACTTAGACTTCTCCTGAAATGGTGCCTTGTGACAAAATTAAAACCAAACTTCAGTGATGTTTATGGTCATAAAATAAGTACCAGTTGAGCACTGGGGTTGATGTAATTGACTTAGACACTCTCCTGAAATGCTGGCCTTGTGCCAATTTGAAAGCAAAATTCCAGTGATGTTTATTGTCAATAATTAAGTACCAGTTGAGCACTGGGGTTGATGTAATTGACTTAGCCACTCTCTTGAAATTGCTGGCCTTGTGCAAAAATTTTAAACCAAAATTCCAGTGATGTTTATGGTCAATAAAATAAGTACCA
>NW_021835052.1:22500-44320 GCF_006345805.1 Octopus sinensis | reverse complement strand
TTAAGTTAAAGCAACATAAATAACATATAGACATGTTTATATAAATCCGGTATACGCACTGGAGGCAGTTTTTCATTAAAACACTCATCTATGTATCATGTTTAATGTTTATACACCGTGGACAGGTCAGTTTCTATTTGTTCTGAGATAATTTCTCTTTAAGAGCACGGAATTTTGTCAGTGGACAGGTCGCTGTCTCAAAGCGACGAAAATATTTTGGCAAATTAATTTTAAATGTTGAAGTGAATCTAACGGATTTTGTGTGTTTCTTAAATGGCTTATAAACACCTTCTATGCTGCAATTGTTTTTGTTCCAGCACACGATCTCAGATCAGGTCACTTGCTATGCAAGTACATCACCGTAATTCTCTTTAAGACTTGTATTAAAAACAATAAACATTAGATAAAGACGGATGTTGGTCCCAGCAGCGGCCAGGGAGAGCACCAGATGCGTTTCAGCATCTACGGACTATTTCAATGGTGCATACTCGCAGTTAACCACAAATTTAAATTTACTGAAATACATCTGGCGCACTTATTGGCCGATACTGGGACGAAGTTTCGGTTCTCTATGATATCTACTGTGTTTTTAACATGGCTATTCCATAAGAGATGTTATCCTTAGAAAAATACCGCAGTAACTAGACTAGCGGTAGTGTGTATGTTTTAAGTATGATACATAGATGGCAATTTAAAAAAGAAACCTAATGACATTTATTTAGCCGGAGCCTAAATCAAGTTACTAATCCATCTTTATGCATCTATTACGGTTATCGAAACTGAAGAATAGTCAGATTGTAGGAAACAGATCACTAAAAACTTGGGAATGTTTTGCAGATTCCAGCCTTGAACTCAAAATAGTTGCTTGTTAAATTAGAGTATGTGGTCGCAGTGTGATCCGAATATAAGTATATCCGTAACGAGATTCTAACATTGAATCAACGTGACACAATTTGAGGAGGCTGTGCCACAGTCAAACTTTCTCCCCAATGTCTCTCACAATTACTCAAAATCATTTCACATTGTCAAACACGAAATAAAATTCTATCGCGCTGGTGTGGCTGACGGGTAAGACGTTTGCTTCCCAGCTACATGGTTCTGGGTTCAGTTCCGCTGCGTGCCACACCCGATGACATCTACTAGAGTCCTGGGCCAGCCAATGGTTTGTAAGTGAATTTTGTCGATGTAAACTGTGGGTATGCTTGTTTGTATGTGTATGTATGTGTGTGTATGTGAGTGTGGATTCATGCTTGTGCTTGCCTCAACCCGTCTCTTGATAACCGGTGTTGGCTATTTCTTTATGCCTTCATAACATAGCGGTTCGGCAAAATTGACGGATAGAGTAAAAAACAAGTAATGGTGTCGATTTATTCGTGTATAACTCTTCAAAGCAGTGCCCCAGTATGGCCTCTGTTCGCTGTGAGGAACGAGTAAAAAGAAAATGAAAGAAAGAGAACTAACAAACGCTGATTGTGTGTTTCTCGTTCTACTTTTCTAACATTAGGACATCCACCTCTGTCTCGTTTCGACTCTATCCAGAATTGTCCAATACATTTGTTTCTTTCCCTTCCATTGTCCCCCACTGTATCTGACCCCTTCCCGCCTGCCAATCCTAAGCTATATTCTTTACTCAAACATTCTTTGCCAGAACCGCAGATCTTTGGAACTACTCTGCCTATGGACGTTTTTGTTTGTTTTTTTTTTCTCCGAAGACACGATCTATAGATATTCAAATTTAAAAGAAACCACATCAATTTAATAAACGCAGAGGGCTTATAAAAGACATGGACATTTTACTATTCGTCTTTTGACTAACTTCTTAAACAAGGAAAGTAGAGATGAAAGGGGAGGCGGGCGGGTGGGGGATATCCTGGAAACACATTGAAATGTTGTAATATTAAATATGGCTGAACATACAGAAATATATAGAATTCTGTTGTTAAGCAAAACTGAGGAAATCTCGTTGAAGAAGAATCAGTTATAGAGTGTGTTCAAGAATATCGTATGAGCTTCATTGAATAGCTTCTACAAGAATAATTTATAAGTTCTTTTAATTCTTCACAATAACTGATACGATGTGAATAACGGGCAAATGGAAGGATCGTTTGGAAAGTGATGATTGGATATTAATGGTTACTATTAATAAAACTGTGGAAAAGCTAGGATTGTTAATGGATTGACAGAAATACAGGGGAAGGGAAAATTAAACAAATAAATGGTTTTTGACGAAGTAAGAAGGACGGCCATTTTGTATAGATATGATGCATGTTGAATACGTAAAACAAGAAAATAAAAAAAACTAAATGGATGAAGGTGGTGTTATCAGGAAGAGAAAGTCACATAGAGATATAGAAATAGACATGCGCATTGTGATTATTTACTGAAGTAAACATAATGAAATTTCACTTCTTTCATTTATTCCAATTCTTTCTGCCTTTACTTCATTCATTCGTTCATTTCTCTTCCTTCCTTCCTTCGTTCCTGTCTTTCTTTCCTTCTTTCTTTCTTTTTTCGTTCTAACATACATAACTTTCATTCTTCGTCTTAATTTCTGAAACTTTCTGCGAATGTATATAGATAAGCATGTACACATTCATATGCGTGTATATGTGTGCATATATATATATATATATATATATATATATATATATATATGTATGTATGTATATATACATATACATACACACACATAAATATTACACATATATCACATACAGACATATATATATACGTACATATACATACACATGCATACACGCATACTTAAACATTTATGTATGTGTATGTATATATATATATATATATATATATATATATATATATAATATTTGGTCGGCAACTAAATTCCCACCGTTTTTTTTAATTTAAGTTTTTTTAAAGGTTTATTAAAAAATAACAGCTAATTAATCAATAATGTATTCACCCTTGTTGTTTACAACCCAATTTCAACTCGAAAAATTGATCCAATCAACCTCTTAATTATGTATCAGTATTGAATGAATTTCCGTGCATAGCATTTGAAAGAGATCGAAAGAGGTGGAAATCCGTTGGTGCCAAAACAGGAGAGTACGGCGGGTGTAGCAGCATTTCCCAGCCATACGTTTGAATGGTTTCTTTGGTCATATTGGCGATATGAGGGCTGGCGTTGACGTGCAACAGAAGAACTCCATGCTGATGATTAAGTCTTTTCTCTTGAATAGCCACGTTGAGTCGTTTCATCTGTTGAACATAGAGTTCCACGTTGACCGTCTGGTTTCGTTCAAGCAATTCGTAATGGATAATCCCTTCCCAGTCCCACCATACGCACAACATCAATTTACGCGGATGAAGATCTTGTTTCACGCGCAGTGTCGCTTGTTACCGGGGCTAGGCCATTCCTTACGATGTTTCATATTGGTACACAGGCACCATTTTTCATCGCCAGTAACAATTCGGTAAAGAAATCGTTGCTTGTGTCCATGAGTTGAGCAGTGACTAGAAAGCAAACCAGCGGAAATTGTGGCACGTTGATTTTTGTCGTTGTCCCTTAAAGCATGCAGAACCCATGCTCCATACTTCTGAACCTTCCCATCGAGTGAAGATGCTTCTCTATAGAAGTGTGGGAGCATTCCATTTTCTCTGCCAATTCCTTTGTTGTTTGACGAGAATTTTTGTGTAAGATTTGGTTTTGATCGTTTTTCATCGAACTCAACTGGACGGCCAGAACTAGGTGCGCCTTTGAGGTCAAAATTTCCATTTTTGCACTTGGCATACCAATCACAAGCGGTTCTTTCATCCAAGGCATCCTCTCCATACACAGCACAAATGTCGTGAGCAGATTTTGCGGCCTTAGAACTTTGATTAAAAGCAAAAAGGAGGTGTTGAAAATGCTCGTTTTCTTAACTTGACATTCCATTGTAATGATCTGAAAATAAACAAAAATTAACTAAAATTAATTAGAAAAACACAATATGATTCAAAAATAGAATTCTCGAAAAACGTAGATTCCCAAATTTAAAAAAACGCAATAAATTCCAAAATTTAAAAAAAAACGGCGGGAACCTAGTTGCGAACCCAATAATATATATATAGTATATATATATATATATATATATATATTCATTTTGCAAGATTCTTGATATGAATTCGCGTGTTGAAATATATATTGTTGTATTTGGGGATGGTCATGTTGTCAGTTTATCCAATAAAAACACACGCACTATATATTTGGTGTTCACTTGATTCAGCTTTATTTTATATTAATTGTATTTCGGGTAGAGTTCTTTCGTCACATTTCTGTGACATCATCAGTTGTCCTTTGCTTTCTTCTGCCTTTTTTGTTTCTCCTTATTAACGATCTGGCATTTTCTATTCCTATTGTAAGAGTCTTTAGTTGCGCATGCGTATATTCATATATATATATATATATATATATATATATATAATATATATATATATACACGGATTTGTAACAAATGAATTCACACAATCATATACACATACATCATACATACAGACACACACACACACACACACACACCACACACACAATATGTATATATATATATATATATATATATATATACATATATATATATATATACAAATATAATACATATATAATATATGCATACACACAGACACACGCATGTGCGCGCACACACATATATACATATGCATATATGGGTACAGTAAATGGGTTGGTCACCAACAGTAACTAACATGAAATACGCAAAGAACGAGAGAAACAAATAGAAAACAGGACAAGTAATATAAAGAACGACCCTTCGTCAGCGTCGGCGGCTGTCTGTCTACTCCTCATTTTGAGCATTGAACGACAATTTCAGTCTTCGAAGACAGTCGCTGCCATAAGTACCAAAATAAAATTTGGGATTTATGGATGATCAAAGTTGGGAACAGAAACAGGACAGGGAAAAAATACAAGGAAACCGAGGGTCGTTATACCAGAACGAGAGTAAAATAGCGAATGCTGGCGAAATATTTTCTTTGAAAAGGGAAAAGATGGAAGAGGGAGATAGAATACGTCCAGTCTTTAGGACAGTCCAGAAGGAAAAGAAAGATGAACACATGAGGAAAAGAAAGATGGGCGATGGTCGTGAGTGAGCAATGAGAGAGAGAGAGAGAAAAAGAGAAAGGGAGAGACAGAGAGAGCGAGCGAGAGAGAGAGAGATAGAAAACGGTGAAGCGGAGAAAAAGATGAGGGAGAAAACAGTATAGAGTCGCATGAAAAAGTGATCGAGTATCGGCCTGGAGACTCTTTGATCAAGAATTTGACATGAAAACATTGCAGCCAACAATGAACCATGGCAGACCAGATGTGGAGCAATTTGAAGTAATGGTGAATCAGAGCTAGTGGAATGTGAGGGAAACATCAACTCAGATAAATATGCATCCATATTGCAGAAAGGACACCTTTCAATCTTCTCCAATGGTGAAATGATTAAAGAAGACTCTATTTATGGAAGTTGGGACTCCTTGTCACACGGCTAAAAGGATTGGTTTGAAAATGATGGCACTAAACTCCCATAGCCAGGTCAGTGACCAGGTATGAATCCTATTGAACATCCCTAGAGCATAATGAGCTGGACACTTCGTAAAAAGAACAAGAAAACATCCTCAAAGCCAGATCACTTGAGATTACTTCATAAAACTTGGTAAGAAATTCCTCAACAGAATATTCGTCATCTGATCAGTAACATGCCTTATAGGGTCCTTGCATTGAAAAATGCAAAGGGCATCTCTGCTAAATATTTGATATTCACATTATAATAACTAATATATAATTTGAATATATTTACTTCCGTTATGTCTGTGTATATATATACACACACAATACTCTTATATATATACATACATATATACATATATGCACGTATATACATACATACACACATTCATACATACATATGTATATACGTATATATATATGTTTATATGTGTGTGTATGCATATATGCGTACATATAACCCCCCATATATATATATATATATATATATATATATTTATATATATAATATATATATATATATATATATATATTGGTAAAAACAGTAAGATAACAAAAGAAAGAAAGAGACCTCAATATTATGTAAATAGAGGAAATTTATCTATAAAATAATATGTTACATTTACTCAATAGTCAAGATAAAACTCTGAGTTTCAGATACCGAAGTGGAAATCCACAACACCATCTCTTCGGTTATCTGGCCATCTGAAAAACGCTATGAAAAAATACCGTTATATAAAGTGAAATTTCTGTGTTATAATTCTGCTCGCGAACCCACGTGCGTACTTATACGTCACTATGAAAACGTACCCATCTTCACTCGCATTTTTCGCCAAATATATACGCATATATATACAAACTCATACACACACACCATGGTTTTTCTTATGCTTGTGCGTATATAGGCGTATGTATGAACTTTTACGGTACGCATGTATAATATATATATAAACTTATTTGTTAATACAAATTCGGTGTGTTGTGTTCCATTACTTGATAAATGAAAAAATGTATAAACAGACGACAACTTATCCTGAATGTAAAAACAAACGGGAGACAGACAGTCCACAATTCTTCACCAGTTATCGACCAGTGGTACTCTTCATATATCGACCGCTATGTATGAACTGACATGTATTTAGATACAATGAATGATTCGTCATTGCTGCTTAGGTCATACTTAGCCCTTTTTTAGTAATTGTTTCAAGTTCTTCGGCTGTCTTTTACTTAGAATCATAACTCGATCTGTGATTGTATCCTTTAATTCATTACTTTGAACAATGATCGAAATAGTTTGCTTTGTCAATGCTAAAGATATTTTGGTAACACTGATTGTGTGTCACGATAAATGTTATGACCTTTTCTTGTTTTCCTCTTTTTGGGGTTTGCCCTAAATTGTATGGGTATTTCTATAGCACCCTGTATGCCATTTTCTAAATGTAGAGATGGGTATTTTTGTTCGGGTAGAAATTCTTTGAGTGTTATTAGGTGTTTGACTCTGGTATTCACATCACCCACAATGGTGCAAATGTTTCTGGCTAGGCAGTATGGGATATTGCGGTTTGTATGTGTTGGATGGCACGATTTAAACTTCCGGTACTGATGCGTGTCTGTATGCTTATAGTATATATCTGTGGTGATGGTGGTGTCACTTTTAATTATCGTCAGAAAAGGCAATTTGGTACTACTCATCTCCTTTGCAAACTTGAGAGTTGGGTGCAGATTGTTCAGGAGGATATTAAATTCTTCCAGAGTAACTGGAGATTTTGTGTAGATTATGAAGCAATCATCAAGGTATCTCATCCATGCATCTTCAATACACCTTCTAAATTCAGTGCCATAGTTTTCCTCTATTCTTTGATAGAGTCGTTTTTCAAAGTATCCCGTTACGGAGTTCGCATAAATGGGCGAAAAACTCGTTCCCTGAACAAGAATATGTTATTTTCAAGAATAAGTTTGACTGCGTCTTATATAAATGACACGGGGAATCTACTGGGAATCACTTCCCTATGGTTTTACACCCAGGATTTAATCGCCTTTATTCCTAAATCTTGTAGAATATTGTAGAAGCTTACTACATCAAAGCTAAGTAAAAGTGAATTCGATTTCGTTGTTTTGTGAAGATAGGGCAGGAAGTGATGTCAACCCGGATGAAACTAGGTATGTGGGTACATAATGCTTTTAAAATAATGTCAATAGAATTGCTCAGATGGTGGGCAGGGCATACTGGACCAGCTATAACAGGTCTAAGTTTTAGGTCTTCAGATGTGGTAATTTTATGTACTTGCTTCCCTGTTTCTTGACTGCATGTTGAATTTCTTTTGACTTGTGTACTTTTGGCAAGTCACAGACTTTGCTGAGTTTTGGTTCGATATTGCTGCTGTAATCTCTTTCGTAATTGGTTAGGGAGTTGTAATGTTTTGAAATCAGATTATCAACTTTTTTCATGATATGGTGGTCCATGTTTGAAGGTTTTTCACAGCGGAATGTCGTGTCCTTCAATTAGTCCTCAACTAAATCTCTTTAGTATTCGGCATCCGTTATAACAATTGCACTCCCTATATCTGCTTGCTTAATGATTATTGTTGTCGTTTTCTAGGCGTTTACAAACGATAACACCTACAAAACGATAACACAATAATCATTAAATATGTATGTCTGTATGTAATATATATATATATATATATATATATATATATATATATATATATATATATATATATATATATATATACATATATATGTGTGTGTGTGGTGTGTGGATATAGTGAAGAATGGAAAGTTCTGTATACATGTGGGATAGGTATATAAGAAAGAAAAGAAATGTAAAAGTCTCACAAAGTTTGTATAATAAAGTTTATGGTGATATTAGGATCATATTAGGATCAAAAACAGGAAACTCGGAGAATATATAAAAATGCTCACGTGCACGCACACATGCACTCATATATATCTATGTTCTTAATATTAATAATGATGCACACTCTTAACCTTTCTCTCCCCCTCCCTTTCTAGCCTTCATTCTTTTGGCTTTCCTTTTCTTCTACCTTACTGTCTCTCCCTCTCTCTCTCTCATTCTTCATTCTTTTCTCTACAACCATTCCCTTTTTTCTCTGCCTTTCTCTTACTGCTCCTCCTCCCTCCCCTAGTTGACCCGCGACGAGAACTCTGCTACTGTTTTTCTTTTCCTGGCTACCTTCAAGTAGAGACGGCACATCTGTTGCTCCCTCACCGTTCTCAAAAAATAGCGTTCGTAAAAAATTCTATCTCGTTCGGCTTAACAGCCCTTCTTATTTGGATTACTGTTATTCTCCTTGTCCTGTCTTTTACTGTTTATATTTTGTACTGTCGTTACTGTCCTGTTTTCGTTACCATTTTTACCCCACCGCAAAAAAGTCTCAAATTTTATTTAATTTGATTTTCGCGGAAGGATTGTTTCATTAAAGTCATGTATCGCCTTGACCTTCGAAACGTGGAGTAGATGAAACAAAGGTGATTGAAGAAGGGGAATTTTCCTTGTTTTGTATGTCCTGTACTCTATTTTTACGTTTTTAAGAAAAATATCCATTTCCTTGGTTTTGTGTTTATGTTTTCGTTTCTCATTGCGTTCGACGTTTTTTTTGGTGTCCTGTACCCATATATGCATGTATATATACATGTAGAGGTAGGTACGTACATATATGTATGTATATATGCATATGTTTTATTTATTTATTAATTTATTATATGACGGAACGCACGCATCCATTTCAAAGTAAGATTGTTCTTAATATTAATAATGATGCGCACTCTTAACCTTTCTCTCCCCCTCCCTTTCTAGCCTTCATTCTTTTGGCTTTCCTTTTTCTTCTTACCTTACTGTCTCTCCCTCTCTCTCTCTCATTCTTCATTCTTTTCTCTACAACCATTCCCTTTTTTCTCTGCCTTTCTCTTACTGCTCCTCCTCCCTCCCCTAGTTGATCCGCGACGAGAACTCTGCTACTGTTTTTCTTTTCCTGGCTACCTTCAAGTAGAGACGGCACATCTGTTGCTCCCTCACCGTTCTCAAAAAATAGCGTTCGTAAAAAATTCTATCTCGTTCGGCTTAACAGCCCTTCTTATTTGGATTACTGTTATTCTCCTTGTCCTGTCTTTTACTGTTTATATTTTGTACTGTCGTTACTGTCCTGTTTTCGTTACCATTTTACCCCACCGCAAAAAAGTCTCAAATTTTATTTAATTTGATTTTCGCGGGAAGGATTGTTTCATTAAAGTCATGTATCGCCTTGACCTTCGAAACGTGGAGTAGATGAAACAAAGGTGATTGAAGAAGGGGAATTTTCCTTGTTTTGTATGTCCTGTACTCTATTTTTACGTTGTTTAAGAAAAATATCCATTT
Organism: Octopus sinensis; assembly: GCF_006345805.1. Classification (NCBI taxonomy): domain Eukaryota; kingdom Metazoa; phylum Mollusca; class Cephalopoda; order Octopoda; family Octopodidae; genus Octopus; species Octopus sinensis. The sequence continues at coordinate 34,436 of NW_021835052.1, read as the reverse complement.
CCTTGGTTTTGTGTTTATGTTTTCGTTTCTCATTGCGTTCGACGTTTTTTTTGGTGTCCTGTACCCATATATGCATGTATATATACATGTAGAGGTAGGTACGTACATATATGTATGTATATATGCATATGTTTTATTTATTTATTAATTTATTATATGACGGAACGCACGCATCCATTTCAAAGTAAGATTGTTCTTAATATTAATAATGATGCGCACTCTTAACCTTTCTCTCCCCCTCCCTTTCTAGCCTTCATTCTTTTGGCTTTCCTTTTCTTCTATCTTACTGTCTCTCTCTCTCTCTCTCTCTCTCTCTCTCTCATTCTTCATTCTTTTCTCTACAACCATTCCCTTTTTTTCTCTCCCTTTCTCTTACTCCTCCTCCTCCTTCCCGTAGTTGACCCGCGACGAGAACTCTGCTACTGTCTTTCTTCTCCTGGCTACCTTCACCGTTCTCAAAAAATAGCGTTCGTAAAATTTTTTATCTCGTTCGGCTTAACAGCCCTTCTTGTTTGTGTTACTGTTATTCTCCTTGTCCTGTCTTTTACTGTTAATATTTTGTACTGTCGTTACTGTCCTGTTTTTGTTACCATTTTTACCCCTCCGCAAAAAAATCTCAAATTTTATTTAACTTGATTTTCGCGGGAAGGATTGTTTCATTAAAGTCATGTATCGCCTTGACCTTCGAAACGTGGAGTAGATGAAACAAAGGCGACTGAAGAAGGGGAATTTTCCTTGTTTTGTATGTCCTGTACTCTATTTTTTCGTTGTTTAAGAAAAATGTCCACTTCCTTGGTTTTGTGTTTATGTTTTCGTTTCTCATTGCGTTCGACGTTTTTTTGGTGTCCTGTACCCATATATGCATGTATATATACATGTAGAGGTAGGTACGTACATATATGTATGTATATATGCATATGTTTTATCTATTTATTAATTCATTATATATATACTAGCAGTATCGCCCGGCGTTGCTCGGGTTTGTATGGGAATTAACTATATAAGCATTTTTAGAGAGTTATACCAAAAAAATAGCAAAAAAATGCATTAAAATGGAAAAAAAATGATGGTAAATTTTTTTTAAATCGTTGACTCATCGTAGACATTTTTAGAGAGTTACTTCCCTTATATAATAGCGAAAAAATACATTAAAAAGGAAAAGAATGATGGTAAATTTTTTTTAAATCGTAGACTCATCGTAGACGCGCGCTAATACCCAGAAGGGCTCGATATGAATCACGACTATAAGATACTCGGTTTTGTTTAAACTGCACCGCTATATGTGGGAGTAGTTAGGAATCTAAATCGTAGGAGACAGACACTCACACAACTTCACTTTTATATATAAAGATATATATATATATTATATGTAGAAAAATACAAACTGGGACAAGAACGTAAAACATTTAGAAGACGATACAAAAAACACGGACGGGACATTCGAAGCCTTCAATCTTCAGTCAAGAACCGGATCATCCTAGCAATTTCGATAATTAACAATATATTTGGACGTATATGTGTGTGTATATGTGTGCATGTATTTTTCCTGATAACGTTGATGAAATGTATTGACTGTATTGAATTGAGCAATATGGAAAACCAGGTAACGTAATAACGGCAGTCGCCTTGTTGAAACTCGTGTATATTATATAAAGCATGAAAAGCATGAAATATTGCTTATGTTCTCTGTGTTCACACGCATATATATTCATATGTATGTGTATATATATATATATATATATATATATATATATATATATATATATATATGAGTGCATGTGTGCGTGCACGTGAGCATTTTTATATATTCTCCGAATTTCATGTTTGCGTTGATATCAAAATACTTATAAACATACATTTTCAAGCCCCAAAATAATTAGCGATTTCTAATTTTCGAAAGAGACCGTTAATTAATAAGAATTTTACAAGTCAGCACAATCTACGTCCCCCCGCCCACCAAAGCAGTCTTTAATATGGTGGCTGTTATTCAGTATTTATATTCAATTCATTCTGATATTGTCGGCAATTATTCTCTTCTAATTAGATTTGTCATTTAGGTTTCGTTTTGTCTTTGTTTTTGTTGTGATTGTTTCTTATTGTTGCTTTCTTTATTTTCTCCAAAATTTGTGAACAAGTGTTTTTATATATTTTTATATATTTTTCTTTTGTATATTTGCTGTCCCAGTTCCTTTTAATGCTATTAACTTTGGTGACAAAATCGTTTGCACAGAGAGACTGCCTTCTGATATTTCGTTGGAATAAGACTTATTTTGTTATTATTATGTTTTTAGTTATTGACGATAGAAATTTTTTTTTGTTATTAATGGGTACCTTTGCACTTCTTTTCTGATAAAAGAGATTTATAATTAAAGACATTCAAAATGTCTCAATCCTTAGATATGTAGGATTATAGAAAACTTGCTTCTGTTTAAGGCAGAGAGATATGAATTCATGTCATTTCACTGCTATTTCTAGCATGCCCAATAATCTCATAGGGGCTCCACTCACAAGTTCTCGTTCGAAGAAGCGTTTTTGTCATCGTCGTTGTTAATCTACAGTTCAGCAATCCTGATAATTTAAACACGTAATCAAAAGCCTTCCAGCAGTGACCAGCACTGATTAAAAGCCTTCCAGCAGTGACCAACAGATCAAAAGCCTTCCAGCAGTGACCAATACTGACCAAAAGCCCTCCAGCAGTGACCAACACTGATCAAAAGCCTTCCAGCAGTGACCAACACTGATCAAAAGCCTTCCAGCAGTGACCAACGCATTTTCCCTATACATAGAGAAGCCAGGAGAACATGATGTAACCTGTCCTTTCTTAAGAGAATTTGGCATAGTTTGAAGGAGGTTTCGCTGCTATTTCTAACTTGTTTAAAGACTACGCAGGAACTCCATCGAAAAGACTTCGTTCGAAAGAAGACAGAAGTTTGAAGAGACGTTTGCAGGATTGTTTCATTACTGACGATAATTCGCCTCCAGTCTGTCTTCCCATTTATTTCAAATCTTAAAATGGTGTGTGTGTGTGCAAGGTTGCGATGATGAATGACACTTCACTAATTACACGAATGAAGGAGGATAACAACTTAATAGAATGCTGGAGCGGAAATCGATTTGTGATCTGCGTCACCAAAGCCGTTCGGTGGGGGGTTCAAATGTGAGAAGAGTAAAGAGAGAGAGAGAGAGAGAGAGAGAGAGAGAGAGAGAGAGAGAGAGAGAGAGAAAGAGAAAGAGAGAAAGAGAGTGATGCTGAGTTGAGGTATGAAGCGTGAATGTAACGGTGTTAAATAACAATAAACAGAAGGAGGATGTGGAGAAGCAGGAGAGGGAAGAGATGAAGAGGAAGAAGGAGGAGGAGGAGGAGGAGGAGGAGAGAGTAACAACAGTAACAACAACAACAACAGCAGCAGCATCATTGACCACAACCTTCTCGATGTCGATGACGACGGCGACAAAAACCACAACAGTGGCGATGACAACGTTTTTGCATACACGCACTCACACACACATACACGCACACATTCACAAACACATTCGCACGCACTCACACTCACTCACACTCACTCACACTGAATCACACTCACATAGGCACATGCTATACGCACGTGTGTGTGCATGCACACACATATATATAGAAATATAAATGCATGAATGTATATAAATAAATATAGATGAATATTCATACATACACGCGCGTGTATATACACACACACACGCACACACACATATCTGCCTCACAGACACATGCCAGTGAGTGCGTGTCCAAAGATGATTTTTAAATAAAAGAAGGAAAACAGAACTCATGAAATACAGGTCCAAGTTTGTGGCCATATTTGTGTGCAGGCGTAAGTCTTTTAGAGACCCATGTCCATAAATAGAGGTTTACAGCTCGCATATAAAACTATGCATACGGCGAGGTGCATATGTGTGTGTGTGTGTGTGTGTGTGTGTGCATGCATACATATATATATATATATATATATATATTATTTCAAAATGTGACCTCGTGTTTACCGTTGGCGATTTTTTTCCCTCTGTCTTCCCTTCTCTGGATATTTCCTTCTCCTATGTTTCCGACGAAGAGCTCCGCTCGAAACGTTAAACCCTCCTTCTTTCCTTCTTTCCTGAGCGTCCAATAATACTATATTTGTTCCACGTCCTCGCGTTGTTGTGTTTTTTGTGTTTTCTTGTTTAGATTAACTTTATATATATAATATATATATATATATATATATATATATATAATATATATATATATATATATATAAGATAGATAGATAGATAGACATACATATACATATGTATATATATGTATATATACGCATACACTCACACATACACACACACACACATATATATAGACAAACACACAGGATCGTAGGCATAGATCCACATTAAGAAAGTATATGAATTAACCCAACGAAGCCACTCATTCATATGCACAGAACCATGTGTACATATACAAATATAAACATAAGAGGCTCAGTTGCAGCGATCGAGATATACACACGCACGGAACTTTCGCACATGCATATACCTGCACACCGATGTATACTACAGCGTGTACAGATCCTGGTGTACAGATACGCTTTTGCACATGTAGACACACCGAACAACACACACATACACATATATACATATGTATATATGTATGTATGTCATTTTCCAGTTATATTTCAATATTTCTTGCCAATAGAGAAAGCATCGGTTTCTAACCTAGATCCAAGGTTCCTTGGAATTTCAACATCAGTATTTTTGTTTGATTGTATGTCTGTATATATGTATGCATGCATATATGTGTGTATGTATGTATGAATGTATGTATGTATGTATGTATGTATGTATGTATGTATGTATGTATGATGTATGTATGTATGTATGCATGCGTATATGTATGAATGTATGTATGTATATATGTATGAATGTATGTATGTATATATGTATATATGTGTGTATGTATGTATGTAAGTAGGTATGTATGTATGTATGTATGTATGTAGGTATGTATGCATGTATGTATGTATTTATGTATGTATATATACATGCATATATGTATGTATGTATGTATGTATGTAGGTATGTATGCATGTATGCATGCATATATGTATGTATGTATGTATGTATGTATGTATGTATGTATGTATGTATTTATGTATGTAGGTATGTATGCATGTATGTATGTATCGAATCTTGATGATGAAGTGTCACTACGCATTCAGAAAGTCAGTTTTGCTTTTGGCAAACTGGAAGACCGCCTATGGTCTAGACATGGTGTTTCCACTGCGACAAAGATTAAGGTATACGTCTTTATTGTATGCTTGCGAAACCTGGACTGTGTATCGTAAACACTTAAAACTTATGGAACGTTTCCACCAACAATGTCTAAGAAGGATTTTGCGGATCAGCTGGAAAACATTTGTGAGTGACGATGTGGTGTCTGAAAGAGGGAAACGGTTCAGTATTGAAGCTTTGCGATTGCAGTACAGATTGAGATGGAGTGGAATCAGAATGACAGACAACAGAATGCCTAAACAACTTCTTTTACGGAGAATTGGCGACAGATAAGCGTCCATCCGACAAACCAAAGATGAGGTACACAGATTTGTCTGAAGTCGGGATTGAATAAGATAAATGTTACAATTGACAACTGGGAATATTTAGCTCATTACCGAGAAAAAGGGGAAAAAGTTGTGTATGAAGGCAAAAATGAATTTGAAAGAAAGAGAATGGAGCACACAAAGATCAAAAGAAAGATGAGAAAAAATGACAGGAATGATGTTCTAACAAGCATTAATGAACTTGAGATGAATGTGGAAAGGTTTGTCTTAGGAAGGCTGGGCTAAAGAGCCATTTGAAACCACATATTGCACAACCGCACATTGATTATAGACGGAGAGATGATTTCGAATGCATTCTCAGCTATAAAGTATGCAGATCAAAAATTGGCTTGAAAAGGTTCACGGAGCTGTAAACTATACAATCACCAAGTTTTCTTGTCAAAAAGCATGCAAGTCTTTGGCAGGCCTCAAAAGCCATATTCGTGCAGCTCAACGATGATATTCTGGGGCATAAAGAAATCGGGCAATGGCTCTACTCGAAATCGAGTTGGCAACCATCATGTATGTATGTATGTATGTATGTATGTTATGTATGTATGTATGTATGTATGTATGTACGTATGTATGTACGTACGTACGTATGTATGTATGTATGTGCAGATTTGTATGTTTCATGTATGTATTCTCATACATATCGCTGCATATCTAGACATGCTCGTACATATTCAAATGAAAAACTTTACAGTGATGGAATGAATTTGTAGTCTTCGAATTAGCTTTCTCCTTTCTGGTTTTGAGAAGCCTAATTTCTCAAAATTGGTATTTAGGCAGTGTGTTACACATCTCAGGGCCCCAATATGTATATACGTGTGTATGTACGTGTGTGTGTGTATGTGTTTGTATATATATATATATATATGTATATATATATATATATATATATGTGTGTGTGTGTGTGTGTGTGTGTGTGTGTGTGTGTGTGTGTGTGTACAGAAGTATGGCCAGAGAGTCAGGCCTACAGTTGCACGGGAAGTAATGCAGCACCTCTATGTGACTACTGACCTATATACAGGAAGCGATGGGTAAATTGTTGCCATTTTATATTTATAATTTCGTGCATTATTTCCTTTTGATTTTGTCGTCGACTACACTGTATAGTAGGGTCAGTTGGGCACCGTCTGTGAGAAAACCAGTACCATGACACAATTCACACTGCCAGAAATGCTGTACTGCTTAGCATTCGTGCCGTCAGCTCCAATACGAATATTTCAGATTGTTTGAGAGTCAATCTGAGTACCCAAAACATGTACCGAGAGTGATAAAAATCAAACATCCAGTCCACATCATGCTGTTTCTAGTGATCACTAGTGATGGCGACGTTATGCCTCCATTCATCTTCCACACAGCATTAGACTCAACTTGAGGAGGTAGTGCTCCCCTGGGTCAAAAGGGTGGCTGCTGTAAGATCCTATATCTGGCAATAGGACTCTGCACCATGCCACTCAAACAGGAAAACACAATTATGGCTGTCAGATAATTTCTGCGACCACACCACCCCTAACATCTGGCCACCTAACTCCCCACACTACAACCTCCTTGATTATTATGTGTGGGGTACAGTTGAACGAGAGACCAACGAAACTCCTTGCAACACCAAAGATGAACTGAAAGCAAGGATTATGGCAATATTCACCAACTTAAACAAGGAGAGCGTACTGAAGAGTTGTCTCGAGGCCGTGGTTGGAGTCAATGGCGATTTTATTGAATAAATTTACTCTTTAGTATTTCAAAATATTTGTTAAAATGAGATGTCAGTGTTGTTTTCCTTTTTGCGTCATTTAGACGGCAGTTTATTCACCGCACTCTGTATGCATGATATATATAGATATATATACTAGCAGTATCGCCCGGCGTTGCTCGGGTTTGTAAGGGAAATAACTATATAAGCATTTTTAGAGAGTTATAGCCAAAAAATAGCAAAAAAATGCATTAAAAATGGAAAAAAAATATGGCAAATTTATTTTTAAATCGTTGACTCATCGTAGACATTTTTAGAGAGTTACTTCCCTTATATAATAGCGAAAAAAATGCATTAAAAAGGAAAAAAATGATGGTAAATTATTTTTAAAATCGTAGACTCATTGTAGACGCGCGCTAATACCCAGAAGGGCTCGATATGAATCACGACTATAAGATACCCGGTTTTGGTTAAACTGCACCGCAAAATGTGGGAGTAGTTAGGAATCTAAATTGTAGGAGACAGACACTCACACAACTTCACTTTTATATATAAAGATATATATATATATACATTTCAAAATGAAACTCCATGTGGATCGTTGACAATTTTTTCTTCCGTCTTCCTTTTCTGTCTCTTGTTTCTGACGAAGAGCTCTGTTCGAAACGTAAAACTCCTTTTCTTTCCTTCCTTGAGTGTCTGCTAATACTTTGCACGTATTACGTTCTCGCGTTGTTGTTTTATTCTAGTTTTGTTTTTTCTTCATTTTTTATTAACTATATATATATGTATGTATGTATGTATGTATGTATGTATGTATGTATGTATGTATTGTAGTGTTATGTATGTATTTTTGTATATGTATGCATGCATGTATGTATGTATATGTATATATATATATATATATTATATATATATATATGTATATATAGATGTTATATATATATATGTATATATATATATATATACTATATATAATATATATATATATATATATATATAATATAATCGCATTCATACATACAGGCACGCATAAAAATATGTACACACACACACACACACATACGTTTTGGAGATGTACTTGCATATCAAGTGCTATGATCTGAGACTGTGTGCTGAAACAAACGCAATTGCAACGTGGCAAACACTTGTTAACACACAATGGTCGCTTAAACCTTTATTGTTTGTAATATGGTATTGAAATTTTTGCCAGTCGAAACCCACCACCTTTTCGCTGTCAATAATTCCGCTGCATATTTTTTGCCAGTGAGCAGATCACAGTTTCGAGGGACAAAAATTTCGCCGCCACATTACAAATAACGGTCTTTGTGTGTTTTTCAATTTTGAAGTTGTTGGTCTTCCTCGTTGCATTCGCCACACACACACACCACACACACACACACCACACACACACACACACCCCCCACACATATATATATATATATATATATATATATATATATATATATATATATATATATATATATATATATATATAAAGTTATTCAACATGAAAGCACAAAAAAACACAACAACGCGAGGACAAGGAACAAATATAGTATTATTGGACGCTCAGGAAAGAAGGGAAGAAGGAGCTCTTCGTCGGAAACATAGGAGAAGGAAAGATCCAGAGAAGGGATGACAGAGGAAAAAAATCGCCAACGGTACACACGCGGTCACATATATATATATATATATATATATATATATATATACATAAATGTGCTTGTATGTATATATACCGTTAGAATGTTTGTTTACATTTTCGCAGTAAAAAGACCTAGGTGTCTTCTGTTATAGACTACAGAAGAATTTCTTTGAAAAATTACGTTCATAAATTCTATTAAGCCTACAATGTATTCTAAAACTACACACCCATGTCCACCCCATCCACAGGTCTTAATAGAAAAGCACACACACACACACACACACACACACACACACACACACACACACACAAACACACACATACATACACACACACACACACACACACACACGCATGTACATCAAAACATATACATGAAAACTACATTTATATACATACACTTACATGGAAAATATCTTAATCATACACATTTATTTCGAGTTATAATTGAATGTTTGTGTGTGTGCATGTGCATATATGTGTGTGTGTGTGTGTATGTGTAAACATAATAAATATATACGTATACAAAAATATATGTATGCATGTATGTATATAAATGAATATATATATATACACACACATGTATATATATCCATACATTCGTATACACACACACAGGCGCGCGCGTACATACACATGTGTGTGGAGAGGGAGAGAGAGATAGATAGATAGAGAGAGAGAGGGGAGTATGTGAGGGAGATAAATAAACAGTAAGATATAATGCGCAAGTTTATCTATATATAACTAAACGCACACGCACAGACACACACTATATAACCACATATCCATATATTCATATATTCATATAGATACACGTTCATATCTACCGTATACAGAAATGCATTCGTATGTGTTTTTTGTATACGGTAAAAACAAACAAAAGATAGAGAGTGATAGTAAAGAAATGAGAGAAATTAGCTTGAAAGAGAAGAAGAAGAAGAAGAAGAAGAAGAAGAAGAAGAAGAAGATGATGATGATGATGATGCCGATGATGACGACGATGATGACGACGACGATGATGATGATGAACGATGTCAAGAAAAAAAACACCAACACCGCCAGCAACAACAGTAAAAACTGTATAATAATTAAACACACACACACACAAACACACATAGACATATATATACGTATACGTACACACACACACACCTATATATCTTATCCTGTATGTATGTCTGTATGTCTGTATGTACGTATGTATGTATGTATGTATGTCTGTCTGTATGTATGTATGTATGTGTGTCTGTCTGTCTGTATGTATGTGTATACGTATGTATGTGTGTCCGTGTGTCTGTAGTTTTGTATGTATGTGTGTGTGTATGCATGTGTGTGTATGCATGTGTGTGTGTGTGTATGTATGTGTGTGTATGTATGTAACGGACCTTTATTTATAAAGTGTCATTTATTACATTACTGATACGAAACAATGTTTGTATTCATAGAACTGAAATCAACTTAGAAAAACTTCGTTGCGGAATAATAATACTTGTATAGTAAATAAACGAACGATCATTTTGTTCAAACATTGTTATTTCCTCTTGCAATGGCGTTCTCTATGTTTGGAGGTAAAATTAACTGAAATTGGATTTTCCTAGTGTTGAAACAGTTTCATTGATACATCGAATGCTTTATATTTTAATTCTATTTTACTTTTATTCATTTATTTTATTTCAGTATTTGTATTTATTCTTGATTTTCTTCAGTTTGTGTTTTCGTATTTTTTTTCCATTTTGTACAATTTACGTTGGATTAGACACTTAACAATAGCATTGGTTGGTAGATATTTTTCCTGATTATATCTATGTATATATATATATATATATATATATTATATATATATATATATATATAATATATATATATATATATATATATTATATATATATATATATATGTATGTATATGTGTGTGTGTGTATTGTTGATATCCCTATCGCTACATATTCATACATACATACATACATACATACATACATACATACACACATACATATATACATACATAAATACTACACACGTATCTCACTTTCTTTCTCTTTATATATATATATATATATATATATATATATAGTTATACATATCCATGTATATGTGTATGTACACATACACAAACACACACACACACACACAGGTATCTATGTATGTATGCTCAATTCAAACACACCAAACGCTTCTCTCCTCGCCTCAAAGACAAAAGTCGGGATAGCAGCAATTCTATGGCGCAACAATAACTGCAACAACAACACTGGCAACAAATACATTAGAATGGAAAGGAAGAAATAAAGAATGCTTGGAGATTTCTTTTGATTAAGCTGCCGGCAGGTTTTGAAGTAAAAGTGGGTGTGCTTTCGATCGATTCAAAGCTTGGATTTTTTTTTTTTTTTTGGTATTTAGTTTACAAACGATGAAAACAAGAAATGCAGCCTCACTGGATCTGTGAAAGAATTAGCAGAAGTGAAAATTAATATGGTATATAATAATAACAATAATAATCCTTTCTATTATTGGAACAAGGTCTGAAATTTTTGGGGAGGGGTATAGTCAATTGCATCGACCTCAGTGTTTCACAGGAACTTAATTTATCAAACCCGAAAAGATGAAAGGCAAAGTCGACCTCAGCGGAATTTGAACTGAGAACGTAAAGACGGACGAAATACCAACAAGTATTTTGCCCGGTGTGCTAACGATCCTGCCAGTTGCTGACTTCATAATGATAATAATAATAATAATAATAATAATAATAATAATAAAATAATAATAATCCTTTCTTTATTGGCCACAAGGGCCGAAATTTGTGGCGAGGGAACTAGTCAATTACGTCGGCTCCAGTGTTTCACTGGTACTTAATTTATCGACCTCAAAAGGATGAAAGGCAAAGCCAACCTCGGCAGAATTTGAACTCAGAACGTGCGACGAGCGAAAAACCGTCCAAAGTGCTAACGATTCTGTCAGCTCACCGCCCTTGTAATAATAATAATAATAATAATAAT
>NW_021835052.1:15000-17500 GCF_006345805.1 Octopus sinensis | reverse complement strand
CCGTTTCAATTCATCAAGAAACAAAAACACAAGCCCTAACTTCAACAAAAGAGAATGGAACGACCTCATCAAACTAAGAGAAGACAAAACAATAACAATTAAGGAGGCAGATAAGGGCAACGCGATAGTAATAATGAATACAAACAATTATAAAATTTAGTGCTATCCCTATTAAGAGATGAAACGTATTATGAAAGGGCCCAACAGTATAACCAGCAAAAAATAATGCATAACCTTAGGACATTAATCAACACATACCAAGAAGGACTCACGAACAAGGAGTATGAATACATCACTAACTTCAAATGCAAATCGAGTTTGTTCTATGATATCCCTAAGGTACACAAAAGCCAAACCATTAGAGAAACGTGCAAAACATCCACCGACACACTCATCAAAATCCCTTCACCAAATGATCTTAAACTAAGACCGATAATAGCAGGGCCAGCATGTGAAACTCACCGCCTCAGCAATTTCTTAGACACACTTCTTAAACCTTTCCTAAAACACATCAAAAGCTACGTAAGAGACGATATAGATATGCTCAACCACCTCCCTAAAACAGTCAATGAGAAAACCCTTCTAGTATCATTCGACGTAGTTAATCTTTATTCTAACATCCCTCACAACCTAGGAATAGAAGCAATCACCTTCTGGCTGAATAACTACCCCTTTGAACTCCCAACTCGCATAAACAAAGACCTTATAATAGAAGGACTTAGATTCATTTTAGAGAACAAATTTATTTTTGACAATGATTTCTACAGGCAAAGATCGGGAACAGCGATGGGCACGCGTACTGCACCATCTTTTGCCAACCTAGTGATGGGATACCTCGAGAAAATACTATACCGGATGACACTCGAGAAATATGGAAACACCTTCGCCACCTATATCCATAACAACTGGAAAAGATACCTCGATGACTGTTTCATCATCTGGGACAAAGGCATAGAGAAACTTGAGGAATTTAAAATTCTATTAAATGGAATAAATGACAATATACAATTCACGATGGACCACAACGAAAAAGAATTACCATTTTTAGACATCCTCATTAAGATAACCGGCAACAAAATAGAGACAGATATCTACTATAAACCGACAGACTCTAAACAGTACCTACCCTTTGATTCATGCCACCCACGACACACTAGAATGAATGTCCCTTTTTGTTTAGCTAGAAGGATTTGCACCATAATATCAGACACAAACACCCGACACACACGTCTCCAGGAACTTAGAACCACATCACAAATAGAAACTATCCACAGCCCCTAATAGACAGTGCAATCCAACGGGTACTTAAATTAAGTATAGAAGACCTGAGACAAACAAAACCAAAAAAGAAAGAACAATTAAAATCCCTTCCCTACATCTCTACACACAACCCACTCAACAATGAGGCCTTCAACACCATACTACAAAGCACAGCCCTACTAAAGGGAGACCCAAAGATGAACCGGATCCTCGAAACACACACCATCATTAAAAGTAAACGGCAACCAAAATCCTTGAAAAGGATTTTAACCCAAGCTACACTGCACTCAACATCAACCACAAAACCAGCAGTTAGAAAATGTGGAAGGCCCAACTGCGGAATCTGTGTCATCTTGAAAGAAGGATCAGAATTTATACTGGAACAAGGCCACCAGTTCACCATTAGAACAAACTTCACCTGCGCATCAGAAAACTTAATTTACGTCATAACATGCGCAGGCTGCAATAGGCAGTATATAGGCCATACAAAAAATAGCTTACGTAACAGGATGGCGGTGCATAAATCACAAATTAGAAACCCTGATTACCGCAAAATACCGGTCAGCGGACACATAGATAGATGTGCTGGAAATGTAAATCCGAAATTTACAACTAACCCGCTCTATAAATTCAGTGACAACGCAACCTTCACACAACGCCAAAATAAAGAACTATATTTCATAAAAAAATTTAGACCAAGTTTAAACACCCTGGGCCAGGAATACTAAAACAAAAGATAAGTCCTCCGAAAAGAGAGAACCAAATTTCACCACGGCCGCTACTTCAAACAGACACTCACTCTGACGGAAATATGCCTTAGTAAAAAAGGGAAAAAAATTCTTTCGTGCAAATCTGACCCTGATACATACGATACAGCTAAGGGTCAGACCCGATTCTGATTGGTCAACAAGTTGATGACGTCTAGCTCTGCTAGAATGGACAGGATACAAACAGGGGACAGTCATTAGTCAGAATATTGATGACGTCCTTTTCTGCTTGAATAGTCACCTAACAAGTACAGACAGGGGGCAGATCTAATGTAGCTATAAGTCGTGATTGGGCAGAATCTGGATGACATCCCGCTATGCTTGACTAACGAAGCGACTGGTCAAGACAGGAAACAAACAAGAGGGAGTTATAATGCAGCGATTGGTCAAAATAATGATGACGTCCCGTTCCACTTGATTAAAGCCACCTAACGAAACGATTGGTCAAAACATTGATGACGTCACGCTACGCT